>NC_132891.1:34375125-34437625 GCF_030463535.1 Salminus brasiliensis | reverse complement strand
ATATATATATATATATATATATATATATATATATATATATATATATATATATATATATACAGTCATGCCCGAAAGTATTCATACCCCTGGCAAAGTTTGACTTAAATTTACTTTTATTTAACCAGAAGTTATATTTTTGCCTTGAAACGACACAGGCATCTCCCAGGAGATAACACGATGATGTACAAGAGGCATCATTGTGGGAAAAAGTATTTCTCAGCTTTTATACACATTTGAACAAAAAGTGGCATGTCCAAAATTATTCATACCCTTTGAAAACTGTCACAGTATATGGGAAAATCCAAAGTTCTATACCATTCCAAATAGTCCAAGCTGTTTTAAAGCATCCTAATTACCCTGATTCATTGGGAACAGCTGTTTTAATCAACTCAACAGGAGAAAAACAGCAGCTCTCTGCAGTTGGTTTGTGGACAGTCATGGCTAAGACAAAGGAGCTCACTAAGGACCTGCGGCTGTGCATTGTGGCCGCTCATAAGTCAGGAAAGGGCTATAAAGCCATATCAAAATGTTTTCAAGTTCCAGTGGCTACAGTGCAAAGTATTATTAAAAAATACAAGAAGTTCCGCACTGTGGAAAATCTCAGAAGATGTGGTCGGAAGCCAAAAGTGACACCTGTGCTGGCCAGGAGAATAGTGAGAGAGGTGAAGAAAAATCCAAGGATCACCACCAAGGCCATCCTGGTGAATCTGGACTCTGCTGGTGGCGACATCTCAAGGCAGACAGTTCAACGGACACTGCACACTGCTGGGTTCCACGGACGCAGGCCAAGGAGGACACCACTTCTCCAGAAAAGGCACACAAAAGCCCGCTTGACCTTTGCAAATGCTCATCTGGACAAAGAAGAAGACTTCTGGTGTTCTGTTTTATGGTCAGATGAAACAAAAATTTAATTGTTTGGCCACAATGATGTGTGCACCATTTGGCGTAAAAAAGGAGAAGCCTTCAACCCTAAGAACACCATCCCCACTGTCAAACATGGTGGTGGGAACCTAATGTTTTGGGGGTGTTTTTCAGCCAATGGACCAGGGAACTTGATCGCAGTAAATGGCACCATGAAAAAAGAGCAATACATCAAGATTCTCAACAACAACATCAGGCAGTCTGCAGAGAAACTTGGCCTTGGGAACCGGTGGACATTTCAGCACGACAACGACCCAAAACACACAGCCAAAGTGGTGAAGAAATGGTTAGCAGACAAAAACATTAATGTTTTGCAGTGGCCCAGCCAGAGTCCTGACTTGAATCCAATTGAGAATCTGTGGAGGGAGCTAAGGATCAGGGTGATGGCAAGGAGACCCTCGAACCTCAAAGAGTTGGAGCTCATCACTAAAGATGAATGGGCAAAAATACCAGTGGAGACATGCAAAAAGCTGGTCAGCAATTACAGGAAGCGTTTGATTGCTGTAATAGCCAATAAAGGCTTTTCTATTAATTATTGAGAAGGGTATGAATAATTTTGGACATGCCACTTTTTGTTCAAATGTGTATAAAAGCTGAGAAATATTTTTTCCCACAATGATGCCTCTTGTACATCATTGTGTTATCTCCTGGGAGATGCCTGTGTCATTTCCAGGCAAAAATGTAATTTCTGGTTAAATAAAAGTAAATTTAAGTCAAACTTTGCCAGGGGTATGAATACTTTCGGGCATGACTGTATATATATATATATATATATATATATATATATATATATATATATATATATATATATACAGAAATGTGTAAAGAGCGCCATCTGCTGTCCTCAAGGCGCCACTAACAGACATCATAGCTCCAGCCGGCTCCAGCAGCAGCAGTGTGGACGTTACCTCAGAAGGTAAATAAAGCTCGAGCTATTTTACAGAGGAACCTGAAAACAGACCATAATATCTGACCCTTTAAATAAAACCATCACTGAAGTGCTCCGTTTTACCAGCGGGAGAACCGGAGAACTGCTAAATTACTGCTAACAGAAACCAGCGGAAGTGAGAACCCGGAAATATCAGGGTCCCTTGCTTAGTACCGCAAGCACAGCAAGTAGCATTAGTCAGATTTATGAGAAATCAGTTTTGTCTTTTAATAAAATAATATAATATAATAAATGATAAACATGGACGGGAACTAACAAGGTCAAAAGGTCAGTCAACACACGGAACCGCTCCTACCCTGAAAGCTTGGGGTATAACCAGCGGATCGTCATTGGTGAGGCGGTGAAGGAGTGCAGGCCAGCACCGGTGCACCATGGGTAGAAGCTCATTCTCCATCTCCGACAGCACAATCACACACAGCTCCACCATGTCCAGCACCTGGAACCAACAAATACACACAAACACAAAAGATTAACATACATATGCGAAAACCTGGCATCTCCAAAATGTCAACTTTACAGGAGAAGGAAAAAACCTTCTGAACTTTCAATGGAAGTCAATGAAAAAAGATTTGATTCCCAATCATTTTGAAGCGTTTCTATTGGTCCGTTTAAAGAAGAACTGCCAGATTCACATTATGTTAAAAAGTGAAAAAGGGCAAAAATTAAGATACAAGGCCCCTTCGACAGGGGTCAGCATAGGCACTCTGACCAGTGCCATACACAGTAGGGGGCGCTGTACTGTGTGTTCTAACACTTTCCTCCCATAACCATCGTCATCATTTCTAAGACTGGTGCCACAGCAGCCATTCTGTCAGCCATTCTGTCTGCACCCCCCCCCCCATATCTACTGACCAATAGTTCGAGTGCTGAAGCCTCACAAAGACCACTGTCGTACCTTCAGTCGTATTGCTATGCTGGGGTGTGAGAGCAGGTGAACGCAGCGCTCCATCACGTCTTTAGCTACGGAAACGTGCACCGGCAGCTCCGGCTTCACATCAGGACCTTCATCCACCCCATCCTCTTCCTCAGGGCCTGGCACTCCTGAAGGCATCTCTGTTAACATGAGATATGGATAAGAAATCAATGCAACATCAAACAGATCAGAAACATCAGGGTTAAATGTGTCTGAGGTTCTGCAGTGTGGAGCTATTTTACTGAGGAACCTGAAAACAGACCATAACATCTGACCCTTCACTGAAACTCTCTGTTTTACCAGCGGGAGAACCGGCACTCGCCTTTCTCTGTTTATGAACCAGAAACTGAAGAACCCGTTCAGAACCGAGTGGAGGCTAACGCTAATGCTAACACACACACATACACGCTATAGAAACCCAGATCACACATTATAAACCAGTTTACACACCAGCAGACCAACAACCACAGATATCCGTCCAGAGTGTGTACTACTTCACACACATACACACACAGGAAGTGATCAGACTGCAGTGTTGTAAAGGAGCTGGGAGCTGATTGGTCAGGGAGGAGATCAGACTGGATTATCAGATATTAAACACTATAAAACATCATTTTAAGAAAAGTCTCGACTAAACTGAATCAGATCAGTCCAGAAAGTCTGATTATAGAAACTGAGATTTTACTGATCAGATTAATCAGCAGCTCGTCTGATCTAAACTGCGGGGCTGTAGATCGGATCAGTATCAGCTGATCCTCAGCAGTAAAAGACTCAGACCCAATCGGGAGGGGGGTGGGGGGATGATGAATGGATCGGGACATGCCTAACTATAACGCTACAGACAGTATTCAGGTGTGCTGACTGTGGAATAGTCTGGTTTAAAAGCCCACCATGCTAAAGCTCAAACCTGCTTCGCTTGGACCTTCCTCCTCAGCGCCGATCCCCTCGGCCAGCTCCTTCTGCTTCTTGTAGTCCAGGAGAAACTGCCGCAGATCCAGTGGCTCAGGCTTCCTGGTGTGAGCGACTGCGGGAGGCTGCCTGCCGTCTCCAGCCCTGGAAGGAAACCATCTCACTGCAGAGGAAGGATGTGATCAGAAATGGGATCAGCTTGCCTTTTAAAAATGTACACCATGAACATCTTAATGGAGTCTGACCTGGAGGCTGACCTGGAGGCTGAAAGACAAAGACGAAGACCACCGCCACCACCATCCCCATGTGACTTGTGCCTAATGTCTGATATAGCTAAGCAGGAGGTGGCTTTTATTGGGCTCCGCAGTGCCACAAAATCATACGGTTGTACTCCATTAGGCTGACAATCACAAATACTGTGACTTGTCAATACAGGCCAACTGATTTCTGGTGGGGCCCTAATTGGCAGAATGGTCTTTAGTGGAGAAATACTCGACAAGATCATTTTTGTACATTTTTTGTAACCCAAATTTTCGATGGCCAATTACCCAACCCACTTGTAATGCTCCAGACATTGGGAGGGTAAGAACTGACCCATGCGCAACCAGCCACCGCCTCCAACCAACCCAGTGCAACCAACAAACCAACGAACACGCTGAACTAATGGGGGAAGAGATTGAGACATCTACCCTCCTGGAAAGAGCCAGGCCAATTGTGCTCTCTCAGGCTCCGGCTGCTGATGGCCGGCAGCAGGAACCCGACCTGAACAGAAAAGGACAGAAATGCTCACCCAGCGCCTTCAGGAGCGAGTGCAGTACTGCACAGAACTGCAGTGACCTCCGGTCGTAGCTCAGGTCAAGCGTCGTCAGGACGTCCTGCACCACATCAGCCACTAGGGGTAGAAGCGAGGCGTCAGAGTGGGCGAACATGACGGAGAGGACTCGCGGGGCATGAGGGTGAACGCTGGGTCTGCCCAGGTTCAGAGAGACGTCGTTCAGCAGGTAGTCGGCATTGTCCACGACCAGCTCTTTGGCCGAGCTGTAACCGCAAGCCACACAGAGGTTGCGCATGGTGCCGAGAGCCGACTGGCTGACCAGCAGAGACTCATCTCCGGCCTTCTCTAGCACCGGGTAGAGGGACGTCATCAAGAGAAGACGGAAGTCTGTGCCCAGAGCCAAAGCGAAGGAGCCGATGCCCTCCAGCTGGATGCAGATCTGCCAGATGTTGCTGTTCAGCTGGAGGAGCATGGGAGGTTTGGGGCCAATGCTGGAGGAAGCTGGAAGCATCTGCAGGTTGTTCCCCTCGAGGCCACTCAAAATAGAGGAGACTGGAGAAGGTTTTTCCTGGTGTTCATCATCGGAGTGCTCCATTGCCGTGGGAAGATGCCAGTTGTTCAAACTGATGTACTCCTCAATGATGGACATGACTGCAGACTGCAGGTCTTCGTGGACGGCTGGAGAATGCTCTGGGCGGTCTACAGTAGAATCGCTCACTTCTACGTCAAATCCTGCTGCCCCCGTAATGATCTCGTTGAGAACCAGGGCGGCTTGTTTACGATAGACCGAAGACTCCTTGTAGAGATCTAAGAAGTGGTCCACAAGAAGATACAGGTTTCCGTGGTGACCTAGCATCCTGCAAATCTGCCTCAAAGCAGAGAAGATCTTGTCATCTGTAAAGTAGAGGAAGTATTTTCTCTGAGCCTGAGCTTCGTGGGACGCCGGTCCCAGGTCCACCAAGGGTGCAAAAGTCCTTTCTTCTATAATCCTCACATCGGTCACATCCACTTCCAGCACCTGCATTAGTGCTTTGGAGATGCGCTGCAAGTGTGCCGCTGAAGTCAGCACCAAATCCACTTGGGGTCCCAGGATCTTCAGGTACCCCAGGAAGACGTTGAGCACAAAGAGCTTGTGCTTGTCGTCCGTCGTCCTCATGAGCCGAGGCAGCGAAGACGCCAGGCCATGCAGGTTTTCCGAAAGGACGTCTTTGAGAGCCTGGCCTCCGTTGGCTTGGTTTCTTCTGGATACTCTGTCCAGGGCCGCACTGCAGCGGTCCTTCACTCTAGGTTCCTCATCGTTGACCGCCCCGACCAGTGCCTCTAGAAGAGGACCAGCACAATCTGCTAGAGACTTGCTGCAATGGGTGAGGAGGTAGTCTGAGAGGTTGACCAGTTCCAGTCGTACTCTCCAGTGCTGATGTGCAGAGGTACAAGAGATCACCTTCTGCAATGCCAGAGCAAGTCTTTTGGAGGTAGCCTTGCTCCAAGAAGGAGTCCTTTTCACCAGAAGTTGTCCAACCCTGCCTAGTTCAGCCGATTCTACATTCTCAGGTCTATCATTCTGAAGCTGCTCATCATCCATAACAAGTCCTACTGTGGTGTACCAAACCCTCATGGCTTTAACCGCCACCGCATGCCCTTGTCTGACATCTCCACCGATCACTTGACTCAAGGCCCGCGTAATCCCTGGTAGGAAGGTGGCCAAGGTCCTACCAAGCAGGTGCCTCTCCTTGTCTTCTGGCTCCACGTGAGTTCCTGAGCAATCACACTGCAAGAACAAGGAAAGGAGGCACTTCAGCGCCGCCGTCTGCACCTCTCTGTACTTCTCTTGCTCTGCCAGAGCCAGGAACAACGACACCGCAGCCCCGAGCCCAGGCAGCATCGCAGGCTCGTACAGTTTGAAGACCACATCCCCATATGCAGAGTGCAGGAGGGCGTCCAGGCATCGCAGCACCGCCAACTTCAGCTCCTCCGAGGCTGGAGATGGCTTTCCAGGGTCCGTCGGAGAGCAGAGGCAAAGGCACAGCTCAGAGAAGAGATCACGTAGGGATTCCCAGCTGTGAACACAGGTGTTTTCCAGAACGTAGGCCATGGCCTCCATGACGGCCTGAACGAGACCCTCCCGCTTGGTTCCAGGGGTCTTGAGGACAAAGCGGAGGGGGAACAGCACGTAGTCCTGAAGCTGCTGGAGGGCGCCATCGCTAACATCACGCAGATGGCCACTCAGAGCCTCTACGTTGGGCAGGGTGGGCTCTTTGGTCAGGAGCACACAGGAGGGCCGCAGATAAGCGAAAGCGATCTTGGGGTCATCGATCTGATGATCGGCCATTTTTCATGAGCGGAGATCTGTTTCAAATAGTGGATCAGCAGTTAAAGAACCGCCCTGAAATACGGAAACTCTGCGCAGAAACCTTGTATCTTCAAAAAGGCAACCTTACAGTAGAAGGAAACCCCTTTAAGAACTTTCAATAGAAGTCCACATGGGTGCAACGTGGGCTAGGTGGGTTCCAGGTGGGCATGAGCTCTCATGGGTTTGGGCCTGTGTTGTTCGTGAGACCTAGTGGTCTTTCCAGAATGGACCCCATCTTTACAGCCCACCCTAATATCCCATTTAAGCCTTGTGTGCAATGTATAAACCAGACCGGGTCATGGTGGGCATCTATACATGGACTACCTGGTTTCTAGTTGGACTACCCACACAGGCCTCACATGGGCCCATACTGGGTCCCTGTTACGACACATGCACATACCCACTCAGAGCCCATGCCCACCTGGAACCGACCTAGCCCCCGTTCCACCCATGTACACCCTGCAAGAGCGTGGGCTGTGTCCAAATTTCATGATAAACGGACCAATAGAAATGCTCCAGAATGAAAACTTTTTACATTGGCTTCCATCGAGAGTTAAGAATGTTATTTCCTCCTAGTGTATAGCTGCCATTTTTGGAGATATGAGGTTCTTGCATGACATCAACAATGTTTATGAAGCATAATTAGACATTGCATGTATATTATGAAAGCAAAACTGAATAGGTCGTCAAACTATATGTATTAAAAGCCAAAGGTTTTAGGGCGAGTTGGCATCTCCAATGACATATTTATTCAAGTTAGGATTTTTACCATTTTGGAACACAGCCAAGATATGAAATGTCTGGCTAATATTAACTGTATTAAAGACTTTGATTAATTAATTAATTAATTAATTAATTAATAAAGAGTGCAACATGCCTTCTTATTCTACATGTCCTATTAAAGCTCCACACTGGTCAATCAGCAGGTCATTACAGTGTCCAGTGTCCACTAACTGCTGAAACCTAAAGCCAGAGACAAGGGAGCTCATTTACCTTCAGTCCAGCATATCTGAGTCAGAACCAGAACCAGAACCAGACCCAGATCTGGAGCCACTTCGCTGTAAAGCAGCTCTGCTTCATCATGTGTACGAATCACCCATCGTGTAGCTCCCTGGGTCAACGAGGCGATGTCACTAGTACGCGACGGGCGGGCGCGCTCCAATCCGCGCACTTGTGCCCTAACACTAGTGCTAGCTAGCTAGTGGCAGCCACAGCTAGCGCTCGTTTAAGGGCTTAGATAGTTACTTACTAACTCTTTTATATAAAATGTATATATACATTTATTTTACATTTTTATATTCAAGGGTTAAATTAACGCAAGGCGTCTGTACGAATTCATATGCTAATAACAATAAAAATTAAATAATCAAAAAATTAAAATAACCACTAGTTAAAATATTATAACGATTAACGATAAAAGCTCACGATGATAAAATTTAATCCCTCCTTGTCATTCCCAGATCTATATAAATATAAATAATCCACATAAATAATCCTGCAAGACTAGCTAAGGGGTTCTCGCACTAAGAGGTGCCCTAACTAGTGCACATGTGTACCGGATGGAGCGCGCCCGCTGTGCTTTGGACGCCGTGAACGCGCGCCGCAGGCCGCCCGCTTGTTTGTTTACCCCTAAAACCGTCCGTTCGGCGAAAGTTCTGGATACAAACATGCGGATTCCTGCGGATTAACGAGCCGGTGAGGAGCACCACCAACTACCCCTGTACGCCAGCACTCCAGGCCGGCTTCTCCGCGACTTTTCTGGAGATTTGCAGGCGCTGGAAAAGAGAGCTCGGAGTCAGACCCTCACCGCCAGCGCCACCATCACTGCTTTAGCCTAGCCTAGCCTAGCCTAGCTTAGCATAGTTTAGGCTGCTCTAATGCGGAATTAGCCTAGCTTAGCCTAGCCTAGCCTAGCCTAGCTGGTGGGAACCGACCAGGTCGCCGTCTTCAGAGGTCAGTTATGTCAAAGCTATGGAGAATATCCCCACAGTGGTGGTGGTTATGAGCTGTGGGGGGTCAGGGCTGTTGGGTGCATGCTTAGCCAGACCCCAGGGTCTCCCCACTGCTGATCCACACCTGTGAGAGTGCATGGGGGGCTTGCAGTGGACAGTCCAGGGGGACTGGGCAGACCTTTCCAGAAAGGGGTTTGAGGAGCCAGATTCCAGATTCCAGTTTAAAGGGTGGAGCAGAAGTGTGTGAGCTTGTGTAATTGGCATTACATAGTAATTACATGTAGTATTACTCCAATTACACACACACACACACACACACACACACTCTGTCTATATGACCACACTAGAGCTGGGCAATTTGATGATATTTTATCGTATCGTATCGTGATCGTCAGCTGCAGGGTTCATTAGTAACCGTGTGATTAGACTGGGTTAATTAGACGGAGAGCAGCAGATGTTGAGTATTAATTACTGTACTCAGTACAGGAGAGTATCAGAATAGTCGATTATAAGAATCGGTCACTACTGATTGGTTTAGTCTGTGATTATCTACGTGTATCATGATAAATATCGTGATATGGTGTTTTTATCATATCGCCCAGCCCTGAGCCACACACTTGAGGCCTGTAGTTGTAGGAGCTCTCATCCCAGACGGCCTAGGTCATTTAGGTCACGTTCCACAGGTAGGAGAATGTAGAGTTAGGAGTCTTGCCCTAATCGGGACCCCTATTTATGGTGTAGTGTGGTGGGCTTGTTGAGCCAAGACTGGACCAGCCCCTCCGTATCTGATGGCAATGGTCAAAAGCCGATCCGCACCAAGAGCCCTTCGAGCTTCAAGTACGGCTCGGCTCGACCCGCCATCCCTCAAAATCCGCGGAAGACGAGCGTCCAGGCTTTTTTCTGTCCTGGCACCAAAGTGGTGGAACGAGCTTCCCCTGGGTGTCCGAACGGCCGAGTCGCTCGCTGTCTTCAAACGCAGACTGAAGACCCTCCTTTTCTGAGAGCACTCAGGCGAAGAGAAGAGTACTATGGTCTCCATATTGACTTGTGTTTAGTAATGTCTAAGATTAGAGGTATCTTTGAACTATTAGTCTATTCTAACTAGCTGAGGCTTTTCTTGGGTAAATAGCAAAGCACTTTATAAGTCGCTCTGGATAAGAGCGTCTGCTAAATGCCGTAAATGTAAACGTAGTCTGGTTGTTGAACCCACAGGTAGGGCTGTGTTGTTAGCCACTACACTACACGATCACACCAGCCACACCCACAGGCGACTACCAGATGGGAGAGGTGATATGGCTTTCAGGATGCAACAGAATACGGACCATGTATTATAATAATATAATATAATATACTGATAATATACTCGGAGACGGATGACGGTATTTTTACACCGCCCACGGCTGGGACTGGTGTTCAGTTGCGCCGACACAGCGGGTATAATCGGCGTAGAAGAGCTTTGCTGATAGAACGGGATGCCCTGGAGCAGCTGCACGTCTGAGCCTGAGGTCACCATAGGTGCTGTAGGTCGAGCGTGGGCTGGTGGGCTCTGGAGCTGTGGAGCTGTGTTCTCTGGAGAACCTACTGGGAAGAGCTAGAGTGATCCAGAACTTACTGTTTAGCTCAGTGCAATCAAATCCTCACTGCAGTGTTTCAGGCTTTGGTGGGAAGCCTTCAATCTAAGTGTAGAGACGGTTATTTTTGCAACGGGTGGACCGGGTTGAGCAGGTGTCCGAATACTTTTGACCACGGAGAAGCAAAACGGCGAGCTAAGGTAGCTAACAGGTGTATGCTATATATATATCTGTCTGTCCAACTGGTCAAGCTGGTTAAGCTGGTTGATGGCATACGGTATGTTTGAGCTTGAGTTCAACAGCATGACCGAACAGCTGACCGAAGTAGTTGACCATTATGACCACTGTGACAGCCAGCTTGGTCAGGTTGGTGATGCTGGTGGACCAGCTAATCCGTCAGACTCGAATGAAAACATTTGCTAAGCTGGTCAAGATCTAAGCTTATTTAGATATACACTGGCTAAACTGGCCAAGAGCTAAGCTAGGCAGGAGCTAAACTGGTCAGGATCTAAGCTAGTCAAGTGTTAAACCAGCCACGAGCCGAGCTGCCCGCTAGCCGAGCTGCCCGCTAGCCGAGCTGCCCGCCTCTTTGATTACACAGTCATTGTTGTCGTTTGTTGTTGGGTTTGTTAGCTTTCTCCTAACCAGCCTTCTCTCGTTCAGGCAGGTCTCAGACTGCGAGATGTGCTAACGTTGTCGAAGAAGACCCCAAAACAAGCCAGAAGCCCCTCAAGCCGTTTTTGTGGACCTTCAGTTTGGGACAGACGCCGCCATGTCGTCCTTCTCTGAGTCTGCCCTGGAGAAGAAGCTGTCCGAGCTGAGCAACTCTCAGCAGAGCGTCCAGACTCTGTCTCTGTGGATCATTCACCACCGCAAGCACTCGTCCTCCATCGTGAGGGTTTGGCACAGGGAGCTGAAGAAGGGTAGGTTCAGAGATCTGGAGGTGGATGGAGAAGCCTAGAACCACTGCTCAGCGATAATCGAGATAATCGAGCACTGCATGTTGCCTGGTTCAGGAATCTCCTCAAACTGACCTTATTTCTCTTTCTGATTCTCGTTTCTCAGCCAAAAGCAGCCGGAAGCTGACCTTTCTGTACCTCGCCAACGATGTCATACAGAACAGCAAGAAGAAGGGACCCGAGTTCACGCGGGATTTTGAGGGAGTCCTCGTCGATGCCTGCTCACATGTAGCGAGGTTAGGAACCCGTCATTTTCCCCCGAAACCACTTATGTCTCTGTAGGCCTGCAGCAGGGGTTGATATCTGATGCAGGCTGCTACAGGAAGCCAGTGAAGGGTACGCAGCAAGGGCTAAACTTTGAGGAAGGTTGAGTATTGATGAGTAGAGGTGCTGCATTCTAGATCAGCTGCAGGGGCCTGATGGTACGAAAGTCTTGAGATGTGTCCTAGTAAGCAGTCGCTTTGGGTCGTTGCTTACTTTATTGGGTGCTAAACGTCTGAGGGGATAAGATGTGTCCTGGAGGTTAGGCTGTGTCACGAGCCTGTGAGCCTATTCAGCACTTCTGCCACAATCCACAGTACATCTGTCCCTAACCTGACCTTGCTTGTGTTCACAGAGAGACCGATGACAGCTGTAAGAAGCACATGGAGAGGCTGCTGAATATCTGGCAGGAGCGTAACCTGTACCGCGCAGACTTCATCCAGCAGCTCAAATTGGCCATCGAAGACTCCAACAGCCCGAGACAGAAGACTACAGGTACTTTGCCGTCACTCACTCGCACAGTGTTTCCAGTGCCTGATGTTTTCTGTGTCTGTGGAAAGGGAAGATTCAAAGCGTGCGAAACTTCAGCTTCGGCACCAGTAGCTTCTAAGGGTGGGAGGAGGAAGAGAAGATTCGGGCGGTGTATAATGGTGGTACTGTATACCACAGTATTAAAAGAAAAAATAAGTAACTGGGAGTGCTCAGTGATTGGTGATGGCATGCTCTGAAAGCAGGTGGGGGGTGGGGGGATAAGCCCACTGTAGTGGTGAGTTTAGCAACGAAACCAAAAGCCAGAGCAAGCAAACCTGGATGAGCCGGTCTACTAAATGAGCCTGAAACCAGTGGAGAACCCTGCTAAGACGGTTCCCTCGACATTTACATTTAAGGCATTTAGCAGACGCTCTTCTCCAGAGCGACTTACAAAAGTGCTTTGCTGTTTATCCAAGAAGAACCTCAGCTAGTTTCAATAGACTAAAAATTCAAAGATCCTCTAATCTTAGACTCTACTAAACACTAAAACTAAGTCAGTAAGGTGTCCACTCTGCTATTCGCCCAAGTCCTCTCAGAAGAGGAGGGTCTTCAGTCTGGGTTTGAAGACAGCGAGCGTTGGACTCCCAACGCTGTTCGGACACCCAGGGGAAGCTCGTTCCACCGCTTCGGTGCAGGACAGAAAAAAGTCTGGACGCTCATCTTCTGTGGATCTTAAAGGATGGCGGGTCGAGCCGAGCCATACTTGAAGCTCAAAGGGCTCTAGGTGCGGATCGGCTTTTGACCATCGCCATCAAGTACGGAGGGGCTGGTCCTTTCTTGGCTTTGTAGGCCAGAGTCAAGGTTTTGGATCTGATGCGGGCAGCAGCTACGGGAAGCCAGTTAAGATAAGGCTAGCTTAGCGAGTGGCTACAGATCCAACACCATGAGGAAAAACCTTTAAATCCAGCTTTGTCGCTCGATATATCGTGGTATTATTTAAGACCATGTTAAAAACTGTCAGATTCAAATGATGACCAAATAATAATGTAAACAATGGGGATACAAGGTTTTTGGTTGACCGTGCCGAGATGTGTGAACTGTTGAGGCGTCTGCAGATGGGTTAACATGTTCTCGTTTCTTTTGGGAATAAAAGTAGCAGACGAGAAGAAAAGCTTGAAAAGAAGTTTCCAGAAAGTTCAGGAAGAAGAGGAGGAAGACGACGACGACGATGACGATTACAGGACTCAATATTCTCCCCGTGAGGCAGACACAAATGGTCCACAGCTGGTATGACTGCTGCCTCTTAATGCTTTTCTTTGGACTCCTAAATGTGAGTTTGGCTACTTATCTGCTGTGTCTCTGTGTGTGCTTGACCAGACGGAGGAGCTGGTAAAGGCCCTGCAGGATCTGGAGAACGCCGCATCAGGAGACGCTGCAGTCCGGCAGAAAATCGCCTCGCTCCCTCAGGAAGTGCAGGACGTGTCCTTGCTCGAGAAGATCACAGGTGAGGTTTATTAGTTCATTTAGTAGTTCAGTAATTCTACGTTGGCTTGAACTCGGCAGTAAAGAGAAACCCGTGCGTCTCCACTCTGCAGATAAGGAGGCGGCAGATAAGCTGTCGAAGACGGTGGATGAGGCGTGCCTGCTGCTGGCAGAGTACAACGGGCGTCTGGCGGCGGAGCTGGAGGACCGCAGGCAGCTGGCCCGCATGCTCACAGAGTACATCCACAGCCAGAAAGAGGCGCTCAGCGAGAGAGAGAAAAAGCTGGAGGTAAAAGGTCTCCCTGTGTTCACGCGCCAATACGTGACTTTATTAAACACATTGTAGAAATTAGCCATTGATTGATTAATTAGTTAATCAATCAAGTAGGAGCTGCAGTCAAACCTGCAGTCAAACCTACACACTGGGTCTTGGTGGATAAGCTTGGTGACCCCTGCCCTACACTCTAAGAAAAAGGGTTCTTTATAGGGTTCAGTACTTCCAAGGATCCCATTTTCCAAGGATCATCTACAAAAAGTTGGCCACCAGTATGAAGAACCCTTTAACCAAGTGGAAGCATCTAAAAAGTTATTTAAACTGTTTAGAACCGTCCACAAAGGTTTTCCATTTAAGCAGGCAGAAGAATTCAGAAGGTTATTGGAGCCCTAGAAGGTTCTGTTTAGAACCAAAAATTGTGTTTTCACCAACTTCAGAGGTTCTTTGGGCTTCTGTTTAGATGACTTCATTTAGAACCTTCTGCAAAAGGTCTGCCAAGGTCCAAAAGGTTATTTGAGCTGCTTGGAACCATCTACAAAAGATTGCCCACCAATCTGAAGAACCCTCTAATGGGCCAAAACCACCCAGAAAGTACTTCAAACTGCTTAGAACCATCTACACAATATTTTCTATCACAATTAAGAACCCCCCACCCCCAAACCAGGCAGAAGGATCCACAGGGTTCTTTGAGCTGTTTAGAAATATCTACAAAGTTTTCCACCAATCTGGAGAACTTTCTAACCAGGTAGCAGCATCCAAATGGTTCTTTGGGCTTTAGATGGTTCTGTTGACAAGATTTCATTTAGAACCTTCTGCAAAAGATCTGCCAAGGTTCAAAAAGGTATTTAAGCAGCTTGGAACCATCTACAAAAGATTTCCCACCAATCTGAAGAACCCTCTAATGAGCCAAAACCACCCAGAAGGTTCTTTCTGCTGATAATTAACTTACTTAAGCCTAGCTAGCAAACCCAGCAGAACCAGCAGGTCTCATGTATCCTTTCTGTTCCTCCCAGCACCAGTCGCTCCACTTAGCTCTCAGACACCAGTCCAAAGAACCCTCTAATGGGCCAAAACCACCCAAAAGGTTCTTTCTGCTGTTTAGAACCATCTACAAAATGTTTTCCATCAAAATAAAGAACCCCCCAAACCAGGCCGAAGGTACCACAGGGTTCTGTAAGCTGTTTAGAACCATCTTCAAAGTTTTCCTGACTGTCTGTTGTTGTGGTTGTTGCAGGAATACAAGCAGAAGCTGGCACGAGTCACGCAGGTGCGCAAGGAGCTGAAGTCTCACATCCAGAGCCTGCCTGACCTCTCTCTTCTGCCCAGCGTGACCGGAGGACTAGCCCCGCTCCCCTCTGCAGGAGACCTGTTCTCTACTGACTGAGCCCCACAAGCTCGCACTCATGTACACATATTTCCAAAACTCACCACAGAATCCCTCCTCTTCCTCCACCCACCTCCCTCCGCGCCCAACCTCTGTCTTCCTCAGACTCCTTCCCAGCCAGACCTTTTCCGGAAATCTTGGCCACCAGAGGCCGCCATGGAGCACAAAACCAACCAGACTGTGATTCCATTATCACCAGCCTGTCTGCTCAGATCTCTCTCTCTCTCTCTCTCTCTCTCTCTCTCTCGCTCGCTCTCGCTCTCGCCAGTGTCTTTTCCTTTGGGTTTTTTTGGGGTTTTTTTGTTTTTGTTTTTAGAAGTTTGTTGGCCACTGACTGTTTCTTTTTGTTGCTGGTACAATAGCAAGCACGGTCTCTTGCTGGTCCTGCTTTTGTTTTTCCGCGCTTCTTCGTACCGTTAGAGTTTGAGTTTTTTGAGTTTTATGGTTTTAGTGTCACTTTGCTGCTTCATTTGCTTCCATGGGGTGTCGTGTGTGTGTGTGTGTGTGTATGTGGCCTGCATCTTGAGAGATACCTCACCGAGGTCATCACCATGCTCACTCACACAGGACTGTGCACATGAAATTTCGAAGGTCAGGCTCTCTGCTCTTAGCGCTGCTGCAGGCGACATACTACAGCATACACTCTTAAAAATAAAGGTGCTTCCAGTGGTTCCTCGAGCGAAGCCATGGAGGAACCACTTTGCTTCCATAAAGAAGATGCTTTACAGTGACTCGTCTCGATTACAGACATGGTGGTTCTTCTGTAGCACTGCTCAGTGAACCATTGGAAGCACCTTGATGCTTTTTTAAGAGTGCAGCTCAGTGAGTAGTGATGGACCCTTATCATCAGTTCAGAGCTGGACCAGCTAGGACTGGGCGGTTCACTGGGGGCGTGTTGTCCAGAAAGTCTAGGCTGATAAAGCTTTTGTGTGCTTTTTTTTTTTTCTTTTTCATATCATTTGTTTTGTTTTTAATGGTCAGTTATCACGATACTGATTTCCACTCTCATTGCCCAGCCCTAGGTCGCCAGCTCCACAGGCTGGTCTCTCCTGTTACCTAGTTCGGATGCTAACTACTGTATGCTCTTTGTGTCTCCATACACAACCTGCTCTTCATGACAGCGAGGCTCTGGCTACCTGCGTTATAATGTTTAAAGACGTTCTCGAGGTTTTGCGAGTGACTGACAGGTGTGAGCGCCAATCAGGATGAAGCTTTCATTGCTCAACGTGTGGATTCGGGGCACATTTCATGATTTCCATGATCAGACGTCCTGGGTCACGTTCATTATTGTGCCAGAGTGGGCTAGACTATACAAGTGGACTCTGTTTGAACAACCTGCAGCATAAAAACCTGGTCTCCAATCTCCAAAAAAAAAAAAGTCGTTTTGTAACCTATAAACTTCCAGCAGACTTGGGTTTTCTGAGTGTTTTCGCTAGATTTGACTCTCAAGACTGTGAAAAAGCAAAGCTCTGGTCGCAGCGGCAGACCGAGCTTCGCACCCTACAGACTCCTTCGCGGAACACCGTTGCGACAGACCGGTTCCGGTACCGCTGACAATCAGCAGATGCTTTTTTTTTTTTTTTTTTTTTTTGAGTGCGCCAGGCAGGTGTACTACAAAGCTGGACCCCCAGCGCCATCATAAAGCCTTAAGGCGGTCACCTGCTGTGTTGATCCGTTGAGCTCGAATCCGGCTTTGCAGTGCACCGTCAGGATCTTCAGCACGGCTTGCCAACAGTAGCAGTAGGAAGTCGTGACCAGAAACACACCCCCATTGTTTTTTGCTTTCTTTAATAGCATAAAGACTAGACTTTGTCCCTGATGATGATGATGATGATGATAATTTTCTTTACCAACCTTTTCTTTTCTCCCCCCCCCAGAGTGAACAGACAATAAACAGGAACGGTGAATTCCATCTTGCTCTCAGGGTGACTCGTGTGTGTGTGTGTGTGTGTGTGTGTGTGTGTGTGTGTGTGTGTGTGTCCAGAAAATTCATAGACCCTTACCCAACGTGATGCTCAAGGTGTCTTTGCGTCACTTCCCTTCACCTGTACACATCACTGCTGCTCAAGCACCAAACACTGCAGTTGCCAAAATGCTGGGTTTAACAGCTGCTGCTGCTAAAATGCTAAACTGCTAAAGTGCTCGGTGCCACAGGATCATTTCAAGGGTGCTGAAACTGAGGGCTTTCTCTCCTAACGTCAGAATATTTGGACACATGGCCTGCAGAATCAGCTCCTAAAGTCCTCATAAAGATAAATATAGAAGGTCCAATCACACTTAAAGTGGCTCTCCATTTTTCTGTTGGTTTATGTGAGAAATGTCATGGGATTGCAGGCTTATCTGATGCAGGGGGGGGGGGGTGTTGGTGCTCATAGGGGGCGCTGGTGTGCACCATTAGTAGGGGAGTTTAAAGAAATTAGACACCCTACAGCCTTGCACACCTAGTGAGTACATGCTAATCGGGGGGGGGGCGTGTAATGGGACAGGGCCTTAGAAACTGTGAAGAAAGTGGGGGATGGTGCTTGGGTTTGGTTAGATTTCCAGAGACTGCTGAATCCTACAGTGGAACCCTTTTAGGGTTCTATACAGAACCATTTAAACCTATTTTAAAGGACAACCTACAAGATGTTTTCCTGGTATGCGAAGACTGACAGTTTTAAGCCATAACAGTGCCTCCGCCATGTTTGACAGGTAATCTGATATTGTGATATTTCCTCCTACTTGTAGGAGTCAAGTAGCCTGTTTTCAATAGATGTATCAATGGCTATTTTTTTCATGTTGGCCCTCAGCTACCTAAAGGAAGTAACGCACACCTTCAGCTTCATTTGAACGAAGGGTTAATTGTGTATATTTGATTTATTTGCTTCCAAAAACACGTTGCACTCAGGAACAGACTCTACAGGGGCTGTTAATACCGCTGTGATCACTGCAGAAGCATGGCTCCGGCAGTCAGTCAGTCGGTTGGTCTAATTGGCCATACCTGGTTTGCATTGGTCAGTGAAAAGATCTAGCGATGAAATTATGAATGAATCATTAATAATTTATTCTTCAATGACTAGATTCTCATAACCCTGAATGTTGCCTAGTTTATCCGAGCTGAAATCGATCACTAATTTCCGTATTCCTGTTGCCTTGGGTGTGAACTCCAGCTCAGCAATGGTGCTCTCTTCAGGGCCCACCGTCCCAACCCTGAGTGGAGACAGAAAGGGAATGATGACTTGGGAAAGAGACAAACTTCTCAAAAAAAAGGTACCCTCTAATGAGTAGTTTCAGCCAGCACGCCCAGGTGGGGCTCACAGGGGTGAAAATGTGGGCTAGGTGGGTTCCATCGTGGCTCTAAGTGGGTTTATACATGTGTTGTTACTGGGACCCAGTTGGGCTTCCCAAATGAGCCCCATCAATACAGTCCACCTTTATCTCAGATGGGTCCCATCTAGGCCCCATATGCAGTGCACAACTCTGATAGGGCCCATGCTTAACCCCTCCTGGTCCCATCACTGACCCTGGTGGGCATCCATATGTGGAACCTGAGGACAAAGCCCATACAGGACCTACATGGACATGTTAGCTGGATTGGCACTGTCTTGCTTTAGGAAGACCAGATTATGGAAATGATCTGTTTTCATCCTGAATTCAGATGTTCTTCTAACTTCTATATGTTCAAATTTCTTCGCTAAGTCTAAGTCTAAGTCTGCAGAAGTCTACATGCACTGGTGCCTTGTCCACCTACTCTTTAGTGATGGGTGCTCCATCAGTGAGGTTAGCTCCATATAAAGAGAAAACGCAGTTCTCCAGTGCTTCCGGCAGAGGATTCACCAGCAGTGCGTTGACCTTAAGCGTCTGGCCCACTTTGGGTTCCCCTTGAACCTGCAGAGGAACCACAGTTAACTCCAGTATTTATCATTATTGACCCTTGTGAACTGGTGGAGATTTAGGACTGGTGGAGATCTGCCCATACGAGGATGATGATGGAAGGGCTGTCCAGCATCAGGGTCTTGGTAGCTCTGTAAAAGTCCCTGGTCTGTACATCGACGAGGAGAGCCACCAGTTTAATCATCCTGTCCTGAGTCACGACTTTTCCATACTCCGAATACTGCAGCCGAAGGGTTGCCTTACCCCCTGCAATACAAACATGGGAACTGGCTGAATGTGAAATACGTTAAACAAAGGAACATCAACATATTCCAATGTCAACGTAAGTCGGCGTTATCAAGCTATTAAAGGAAATCGTCAACTACCCTCAGTTGGGGCCAGATTCATCTCCGCGAGCTCCGTCAGTCCGCAGGTCTCCCCGAGTTTGCCGTTGTAGGACACAGCCTGGGCGTAGAACATCAGGCGGCAGTTCTTCTGGGTGTCGGTGTTGTTTTTGACCCGGGCGTACACGTCAAAATCAGTTCCCACCATTGATTTGGGGTTCAGTTTGATCTTTACGAGCACACCAGGCTCCTCCTCGTTCTGGATCAGCCGGTTTTGGTGGTTGGCCTTCTCAAACACCTGCCTCTCTTCTGCTGAACCTGAACAAGGTACAAGGCTCTCAAGAGAACTGAACTTAGACCCTGTTGTGGTCATATTAACATCAATTTCAAAGGCCCCAAAATAGAACCCTGAGGGACTCCACAAGTTATAGTTATTTAAATAGTGGCCAAAGGAGTTTCTGCCTTAGGAGTTATTAATGGATAATACCCCAGGGTTCAAGGGGTTGACGTGACTGAGAAGGTAGAGGTAGCGTAGCTTTATTGCTAATTCATTACTAACAACTCTAGCTAATGTTAGCTTTGTCCGAAAACAGTAAATAGATAATTCCTTGACAACATTAACATGTTGGCACATTATTCAATGAGGATTTTGTGAAGAACAAGGCTAGTCCTTATCAAAATCTGGTGCTGTACTGGGTAGCTCTGTTAGCCCGTTAGCAATGGCTATTAGCGTATCTGAAGAAGCAGCCTCAGCTGTTCTACAGAGTCTGAATCCTGTGAAATCAAATCTTGTCTAATTCAACTAATTCTATCTACTGAAAGTGTGTTTTTTCCATTGGAAAATAGTTTTGCAAAAGTTGACTCATCTATTCTTTCTTGAATTCAGCAAAATTAGCCAATGAAATCACTTACATTAATAAATCTTATAATATTACTACAATAACCTCAAAAGCAGAAATATTCGATATTTAAACCACATTTCTGAGGATTCAAATTGCTAAGGTAGCATTTTTTGCAATGTACCGCCGTTGGCCTAAAACGAAGCAAACTTCAGACAACGCTACATTTAGGGCAGTTCAGTAAGTCCTGTAGCGTCAGGGACGTCAAGGAGAACAGTGTTGCCCAAGTTAGTTGACGCTCCAACATGGCTTCCTCACCTTCAGGGTATTTGTAGAGGTGCGTGATGTCCTCCCTCTCGTCGCTGCCCACTGCTTTGGTGCTGATGCACTGGCCCACGGCTGTGGTGGAGCCGTCGACTTTCACATGTCTGCCGTCTCTCAGAGTGATGTACTCCACCACGTCTGCGTTCACCTCCGCGTACACGAACGGCGCATCGTACTTGACGGTCAGGTCACCCTCCTTAATGGCTCTGAGAGGGGCCGGACCGCAGCAGTAGATGTCTGGTAGAGGAATGAGAGCAGAGGGCATTGGGAAGGGATGGAGTGGAGCGCTGTGGAATAGAACTGAATAGAAGTAGAATGGATGGCCTTAAGACTACACTACATTTCCAAACGTATCTGGACACCCCTTCTAATTTGGGAATGGTGGTATAAAGCCTGGCATTGGCCTGTGGAGCTGTGGAACTGCATCTCTGGAGTGATAAAGCTCCATCCAATACCTTAAGGATGAGTTGGCAAGTCAGAGCTAATTATCCAAGCTCACCGGATGGATGAATGCGGTCAAATCCTCCACAGCAGTGTTTAAAAATCTAGAAGAGTAGAAGCTGTTCCGGCAGCAAAGGGGGGAAAACTCCACATCAATGACCTTGATTTCAGAGGAAACCTTGGATGTGAAGATGTCGGAGGTTTTGGAGATGGGGTACGCCACTATATAAACATGAGCTCTCTACCTTCACTCTTTTCCTGCGGGGTAGGGTCACTGGCCTGCCAACCCTCGTAGCCAAGCTTCAGGTCTGGACGGGCCATCCAGCTCTCCACCCAGACATGGAAGTTCCTGCAAACAATGTGCAGAAGGATTACACTCCACCGATCAAGTTAAGAATATCTGCAGTGAGATTTGAGTAGTCCTGGAGAATGTGGGATTCTTTGGTTACCATATGGAGTCATCACCAATGTCCTCGGCAAACTCATCGTAGTATCGCTCGATCAGCAGGTTGCTGTTGGTGTCATGAGCCGATTCATAGTTGGTGACCACTCTGCATGGGATGCCCAGAGCCCGGGACACTGCGCAAAGCAAAAAAAGAGATGCATCACAACCAGGGATCTTACCAAAACGATTAAACTCTCACTACAAATGAGGATTATTAGAGTGTTTGTTTGAGCACTGGAAAGTTCCAAAGAATCCCAAAATGTTGGTATGTCTTGTGTATGTTTGGATAAGTGATTTTTAAAGAAGAGGAAGAAGGTCTACAGTGAAGCGTGGCAGTGACTCGGTGATGCTTTAGGGCTGCTTTGCTTCCTCTGGCACTGGAAACCTGCAGTGTGTGGAGGCGAGGGTAAGATGGATCCAATCAAATATCTGGAAATCCTAGGAGAAAACCCCATGCATTCTGTGAGGAAGCTGAAGCCTGGGTGTCACTGGGCCTTCCAACAGGACGATGATCCCAAGCACACCTTATAGTTCACCTAGGCTTGCTTTTAGAAGAAGTCCTGGAAGATTCTGACGTGGTCACAGTCGCCTGATTTGAACCCCATTTAAAATCTTTGGTGTGATTTGAAGAAGGCAGTTGAAGCAGCAAACCTAAGGATATTAGTGCACTGGAGGACACTGCTCATGAGGAATGGGCTGGGATTTCTCAGGAACGCTGCTGCCAGAAGCTGGAGTCTGGCTGTGCATCACGTTTGCAGCAGGTCATAACAGCAGAAGGGGGCCCTGCTAAGTGCTAAAGACACTTGTGATGAAGAGGTTGAGTAATTCTAAGACAGCAGTCGTCATTAAAAGTGTTTTTTTGGGTTGAATTTGGAGAAGATGGAATTTGGTCTTTGCAATGGGGGTTCAATCATTTCTATTTCAACTGTGAACGTCACATGAGCTTTCCTTAACCCTGCAAGTCCCGTAACTTTAGCAGTGGGGGACGTTTCAGTGGCTTCTGCTTTGAGCTAGATAACCTGGCAAAACTTGCCAATCTCTAAACTTACCTGTGCATGCGACTGCAGCGAACACCCAGCACTGGCCGTATTCCACACCTGTGCAGTTCTGCTGGTACCACTGCCGTAAAATAGAGCAGCTGTCCTTCCATGCGGTGGGCCTTACTCCATCCGTATAGTCCCCCGACCAGTTCCCCACCAGCACTCCCTTATCGTCCCGACTGTTGATCTGACAGAGAAAATGAAAGATGCTAGGCTGTCAAACAGATCATACGTTTAGAAAAGACATGAAATACCCAGTGGCCTGTGCAGGACAAACTATCCATCTGTCTGTCCTACATCTGACCAGCTTTTACCTGGACAGGGCCGCAGTGGGTTCGAAATCTACCCAGGAATCTTTGGGTGCAAGGCAGGAATACCCACTAGACTGGGCTTCAGTCCATCGCAACCTCTTTTTAAGCTCCTAGAATGGACATGTGAGTGTCAGAACTGGACCTTGGAAGAAGGTCACCTGGTCAGATTTTCTGGACCAACAGCATATTAGACAGGTGCACAGTTGGGTGTATAACACTATCAAGGGCTACTCTGATGCTTCTTTGGCTTTGTAGTATCTGTAGGATAGATGGCTTACCATGGCACTGAGGACACGGGTCACATACACTGGGCTCCTCCTTTCTGAGCAGTCCTGGGCTGGGTCCTGCAAATGCTGAAGGCTTTTATCCAGAACTTTCAGACAGATGTCCAGCATGTCCGGCTCAAACTGGAGGGGAAATGACATGATGTCTTTACTGTATGTCTTTACATGCATGTATTTCTGCTTTGTCTTCTTTGAGGTGAGGAGAGCAGGCACCTGTCCAAAAGTCCATGGAAGTGTTGTGATGTGTTTCGGTTTCCCACGGTAGATCAGCCCATCCTGGGACAGGACGTATTCCTGCCTCTCGGCCTCGTTCGCCAAATACACAGGGTCTCCTGTCACAACCCAGTGTTTGTTAGCCATGTTAGCCATGTTAGCATAGCATTGCTTGTTCTAAACCAAAGCAGCACACGTCAGACATCAAACACGTCCTGGTCGACTGACTGCATTAGCCAAATGATTGCTCCTTTTATGGTGACTAATGTTACCTCTAGTGATAGTAAACATGTCTTACTTTTGCACCAGGGGTTGAAGAGCAGGATGAACTGCCCCAGACTGACTCCGCTGTCCTGGTCGAGGGTCAGCTGGTACAGCCCGATGGGAGCGTTGGGGTTACTGCAGACGGTGAGTGCTACAGTGCTCTCAGACGTCAACTCTGCAGTCGCACTCCAGCGGACCTTCGAAATCAACTTACCGAGTCCAAATCTGACGGCGGTGTCTGCGTCCTCCGAGGGCTCGGGGCCTAATAACAGTGTGATTGTGGTAAATACAACAATATTCCATCATTTATTCAGATTTTATTCAAGATATGTTAGAGCTTCTGCAAAACTGCGGACACTGTAGCCGCCTATAGGACAGAAGTGGGCAATTCCAGTCCTGGATTGACGGATTCCTGGAGTTTCTCCTGCTCAGGCACACCTGATTCATTCAACCTGTTAATTGCCAACTGAGCTGGATTCTGGCACCTGTTGCTCATCCCTGCTATAGGAGATACTCCTATACTGCCGCCTAAACACACTTTAGAGGTAATTCCACAAATGACACCATAAGGAAACTGGTAACGTAAAGAGTTGAGTGTGGATAGTAAAGCCAGTGTAGTGTCTTAAGGCTTCAGAGACACAGTCTAGAAGAGACTGGGTTAAAGGTCAGGGGTTGTCCAGTGTGTCACAGGGCACAGTGTGTTTCAGGACCAGCTGCCTTCCAGGGGTAACAGCTCTCCCAGGGAATCTGGCACTGGCGGGTCATATGTGCAGACTGTTCAGGACTGTTATAAGTGGAAAAACGATTATAATTACTATTAATTTACTGAATAAGTAACATAAGGAGTAACTGGTATTGATGCACAAGTATCTATATATATGGAATAACCTTTGACAGCCTACTAATAGAAACTACAGCCTACTTTAAAAACTGAGCTATAACTATAAAAACTACATCCTATTGCTAAGAAGCTATAGCATATGTTAGTAAACTATGGCCTCCTCCTAACAAAGTATAGGCTAAGTAAATAAACTACAGCCCACTGCTAACTTTAGTTTAGTGTTAATAACCTAACATAGTATTGTCTTCTTTAATAAACTACAGCCTATTGCTAACAAACAATATGTTAGTAAACTACAGACTCCTCCTAACAAACTACGGCCTAAGTTATAAACTACCGCCTTCTCCTAAAAAAGTATAGCCAATGTTAATAAACTACGGCCTCCTCCTAACAAACTATAGCCTATGTTTATAAACTACAACCTCCTCCTTACAAATTACTACGACCTCCTCCTTACAAAATATAGCCTATGTTAACAAACTACGGCCCATGTTAAAAAACTACGACCTCCTCCTTACAAACTGTAGCCTATATTAATCAACTATGGCCCATGTTAATAAACTATGACCTCCTTCTAACAAACTATAGCCTATATTAATAAACTACCGCCTCCTTCTAACAAACTTTAGCTTGTTTTAATAAACTACGACCTCCTCCTAACAAACTATAGCCTATGTTAAGAAACTACGGCCTACTTTGAGAAACTGCAGTCTGCTGCTAACAAACTACAGAACCTACAGCCCTCATTATATTAAACCACTGTTCACTGTAGTGACGTGGCAAACAGCACTATGTGGCTCCTTTCGGAGTGAGTGAAGGTACCTGTGGTGGCGATGAGCTTGATGTTAATTCCGTTGTGGAATGGAGGGCCGGCTCGTAGGTGAAGGACGACAGTGAAAGGTTGACCCCTTCTCACGATCAGCCTGGTTACTCCATTCAGCTCTGTGTGGTGCTCAGCGTTGTTCACCGCACAGGCCAAATCCACACGCTCTATCTCCAGAACTGGCAGATCTGAGGGGCATTTCTCTCATCAGATGTTTTATGATTTTTGTATTTTAATTAAAAAATAGAAATATTAATAAAAATGAGAAAAGAATGAGAGTCAATCAGAATTATAAGTCAGAATTACAAGATAATAGATTATGAGATAGTAAATCAGAATTCGGAGATATTAAATCAGAATGATTAGATCAAAAATCAGAAGTATAAGATAGTAAATCAGAACTGTGAGATAATAAATCAGAATGATGAGATAATAAATCAGAAGGATAAGATAGTAAATCAGAACTGTGAGATAATAAATCAGAATGATGAGATCATAAATCAGAAGTATAAGTTAGTAAATCAGAACTGTGAGATAATAAATCAGAATGATTAGATCATAAATCAGAAGTATAAGATAGTAAATCAGAATGATGAGATAATAAATCAGAATGATGAGATAATAAATCAGAATGATTAGATCATAAATCAGAAGTATAAGATAGTAAATAAGAATGATGAGATAGTAAATCAGAATGATGAGATAATAAATCAGAAGTATAAGATAGTAAATCAGAACTGTGAGATAATAAATCAGAATGATTAGATCATAAATCAGAAGTATAAGATAGTAAATCAGAATGATGAGATAATAAATCAGAATGATGAGATAATAAATCAGAAGTATAAGTTAGTAAATCAGAACTGTGAGATAATAAATCAGAATGATTAGATCATAAATCAGAAGTATAAGATAGTAAATAAGAATGATGAGATAGTAAATCAGAATGATGAGATAATAAATCAGAAGTATAAGTTAGTAAATCAGAATGATGAGATAATAAATCAGAAGTATAAGATAGTAAATCAGAACTGTGAGATAATAAATCAGAATGATGAGATCATAAATCAGAAGTATAAGATAGTAAATCAGAGAATTTAGATAGTAAATCATAATTATGAAATAATAAACTAGAATTATAATGAACTAGATAATATCTCAGAGAATTCAGAATCAGTCTTGTGTTCTCATTTAGAAGACTAACATAAACATGACATTAGACTGACATCTACCTGAAGCTGAAAGAAGATTAATCAGGATCATCTGAATAAATCTAGCAGATGATCTCTCAGTGCGTCATTCATCATTCTGTGGAACTATCTCTCCCCTGGCGTTAAAGTCTTACCGTGATCCATGCTCTCAGTTCCTGACTCAAACTCTGAGCGCGTGGCAGAATGGATCAGTGTTTCGTGACTCTTGCCTCTCCGCTGGCGTCGGTACAGGGATATTTCAGGCTTGGCTAAAATTACTGCAGCATACCAGCTTCAACAGCTATTTATGGCAGTTCCTACCCAGCAGAAGACACCACTATCATGTGTGCACATCATGTTACACTTATTCTAGTGTAACTGGCTTCTGTGCTGTACCAACATATTCATTACATCACTGCTCTGCTCAGCGGCCTGCACCCTGAGGTCCTCCCTCCTCCTCAGAAATGATGATTAACGGTGAAGTGGGTTAACAGGAGATCAATTAGTGTTTTGTTTTTTTATTTGTGTTGCGTCACCCAGACCATTATAACATTATCATTAGACATGTAAGAACTTCTTTAATTCTCACAGGGCAAAGTTTTGGGTCATTTCTGGCCACGCCCCTTTTATAGTATTTTTGAATTTTTCACCCAAAAAAAAATTGGGTACTTAAGTGTAGATGGGGTTATTGCCTTTAGGCCTGTAGTTCGGGGCACTCAAGATTAAACAACCCCCTGATGTCTTTTTTGGATGTACATCATTTTTGTTTTTTATTTTAAGTGTAAAATATTGCTAAAATAGTTTTATTCAAAATTATTTTGGAGCATTTCTAGTACGATATAAAGCACAATAGCTAATAACAAAAGTTATACATTTTTACATACACAGGAAACAGCATTAACTTAACTTAAACTATTTAGTTTAAATGTAAAGTTAATAATATACTATATTATAATATATTATATAAATATATATATATATATATATATATATATATATACTATTGTTTTGATTAGAAACCTTCTTTACAGATGCAGTGTGAATGGGCGGGGCTACACGGCTGTAGAGTACAAGTGGCTTGTACAGTAAATGCAAATATTTAATTATTTAATTTTATTTAAGTGGATCATATGTGGATCACATGGACTGGGTGGAGTGAAGGGACAATTGCTTGCATATGTCAGAGCAAAAAAAAAAAAAAAAAAAATATATATATATATATATATATATTATAAAATATATATATATATATATATATATATATATATATATATATATATATAAACAAAATGTAAAATAATCTGTTATTGGACCCTTTAATGCTCTTACATGAACTCTCATTGCTCCGGTCAGAACATATATGTATATAAACGTCACTTTTCATTGTGTCAACCATCAATTACAAGCTTCAGATGTCTACAGTAAATCAGAATTGCCTATAAATCACCAAATTCACTACTATTAGTTTGATGCTAACTTCAGTTATTATTATTAATATAATAATAATAATAATAATAACTAAAGTAACTACCTAACGTAATAATAGTAATAAATACATAAAAATAATAAAAAATAACAGGCCAGGTACAAAGTCTCCACTGAAGGAGTTGGTAATCATCATGTTGTATCATAAATGTATAATAATAAATATGTATTATAATAGAAATATGACTGGAGAGGTCAAAAACAGTAATAAAAGACATTACACCAAGAGTTCTGCATCAAAAATGTCTCAAAAATGTATTTACTCCAATACTGAGCACCAACTGAATCATAAACTTGTATTATTACATTCAAATATTATATTATCACTGATTATCATTTTAAAATACATTGCCAGTCCTACTATCAGCATAGAACAATAGCATTACTGACAGGGGTTATTAGAGAAACGGGCCTGAGACTTGCAATTCATGGCACAAATGTTTATTTTTTGATCCACATTGTGAGAAAACAAATCAGAATTATGAGCTAGTTTATCAGAATTACCACAAAATACATCACAATTATGAGACAGTAAATCATAATTCTTAGATACAGTAGAATCACAGCCCTACTATCAGCATAGAACACCAGCATTACTGACAGGGCTATCAGAGAACTTGCAATTCATGGCACAAATGTTTATTTTGGTCTATTTTATGCATCCCTTTTTTTTTTTTTTTTTTTTTTATGAGTCCCTTATAATTTGTACTAAATGACATTACAGTTTAAGACCTTCCGCAGTGTGGATCTACTTGCTGATGTCAAGGGTCATGTATGATTTGATATGACCCAGATTTTTATTGTAAAAATCCACCAGCAGCTTGCGTTGGCCACTCTTAGTGGGCGTAAAGTAAAACTTCGCCATGGCCTTCTGTCCTGGACCCAATGATCCGATCCTGCGATTGAAAAACACACATTTGATTAGACTAATCGTACAGTATTACTAACACATCACACCATTCACCAACACTACTCCATCAGACAAGGAGCCAAAAAACGTCCATCTTCATCATCCCCCAATTTTTTAACCTATTAAGCTATTGTTTTGATTACAAACCTTCTTTACAGCTGCAGTGTGAATGGGCGGAGCTACACGGCTGTAGATTGAATAGGCTGGTACAGTAAATGCAGATATTTATTTATTTCATTTTATTTTGAGTTAGCTGGTTTCAATATGTGGATCACATGGACTGGGGGAGTGAAGGGAAAATTGCTTGCATATGTCATTTAGAGCAAAATAAAAAAATATATATATATATAAACAAAATTAAAAATAATCTGTTATTGGACTCTTTAATGCTCTTACATGAACTCACATTGCTCCGGCCACAACTTATATGTATATAAACGTCACTTTTCATTGTGTCAACCATCAGTTACAAGCTTCAGATGTCAACAGTAAATCCGAATTGCTTAAAAAAAATCACCACCATTAGCTTGATGCTAACTTGGCAGGCAAATCCACATTAACAGGCTAACGAAAACTGGCATTATCTTAGTGGCTGAAGTTTCTGTATTAAACATTGCTATTTTTTATTTTTATATTTGAAATTTGATCAGATTTTTCATTCATTTCCTTCCCAACTACCTAATCCTCCCCATCGTACGTGATGCACCCGACACTAGTGAGGGCGAGCCAACACTCGCCACCTCCAACACAAGCGCAGTCAAGCTACTCATTTTTTGAACTACTGCCACTGGGCAACCAACACACCTGGAGGGAATCGCTGCATAGCCGGTTTCGAAGCACCAGTGATGAAGACGCCAGTGATGGCCAGCACTGCAGCGAAGCGATGTGGGGAGAGAGCGCCATCTACCCACCCTGGAGAGAGCAAGGCCAATTGTGCTCTCTCTGGCCTTGGCTGCCGATGGCTAGCAGCAAGACCGGGATTCGAACCAGCGACCCTCTGATTATAGTGACTCTGGGGCACTTGGTCTTTTAGTGCAAGGCTCCTGACATCACTTCTAAACTCTCAGCTAGTTCTGCAGAAACACATGAGCTCCCGCAAACACTTACCTACGAGCCATCGTCTCCCCGTGAGTAAGATTTGCTCCCTCGATACTAAAACAGCATTTTTCCAGAATCTCAGGCAAGGGGTTCTCCACTGAGAGCTTTACATAGCTCTGGCGTCCGACCCTGGGATTCCCGATGACCTGCACAGAGACGTAGAATGTAGGACTCAACACTTAGCCAGTAGCGCTAAAGTAATGCCAAAGGCCTGGGTGCACTGAACCATGGTTAGTTTGAAGACGTTGCGGATCAAATACCACCAGATCAGTATTTAACAGCTGATGGTAATCAGACAGTAATTAGCTAGCAGGCTGCAATGAATTTATGCTAATGGGTCCATGTTACTATAATTCACTGTTAGCCACATTAGCATTAGTAGGGTTTAAGTAGGCCTAAATTGTAGGATCATGGCAATGTTTATGTGTGAGGGTGGGAGGAGCTTAAATACCTTTAAAACATGCAGCTACATGAGTACATTGGCATATTCTCATTTAACAAGACCAGTAAATTATACTAATAGCTTACATAGCCAAATTAGCTCCCTTCAAAATTACATCAATAAAATCCTTCTGTGTGTGATATTGATCTGATTATGGATTCGGACATTTCAGAATATTTGCTCCACATATCCTCACAACTACATTCCTTTTTACATACCTATTTAACATCAGTTTCATAGGCCCTACAATAGAACCCTGTGGGACGCCACATAATATGCTAAATGGTTACCAAATGCTCCATAGTAGTTTCTGAGTTAGGATTGATAATAAACCAGGAATAATAAACCTAGGGTTTCAGGGGTAAAGCATCCAAATTGTTCTTTGAGATGCCAGGATGCTCCACAGAACCTCTGCCTTTAGTAAAGAACCCTTAAAGAACCCCTATCCAATTATTTAGATGACCTGAGCAGCCCTATTTTTAACATATCAGTGCCTACTGTAATAATTCCCAGCACCTGAATGGTGATCTTGGGGTCCTTCAGGCTGATCGAGTACTTCTCTAACATGCTGGAATGCGTGGCCATGTCTGTGAGCAGTGCCCAGACCAGCAGCTGGCTGCCGGTGGGGAGCAGTGGAGCGTAGTTGCAGTAGAGATGCTTCATCGGGATCTTTAGCACTGCCAACACACAAGACATAGAGGTGGAGAGTACGGTTCACTTGCAAACAGTGGAATCATTTGTAGTCGGCCTGCATGCGAAAGGGCCTACAGAAATACCCACCCAAATAGACAAGTTTATGGACAAAAGTATTGGGACACCTACCCATTCTTCTAAAATCAAGGGCATTAAAAAGAGTTTATCCTGCTTTTGTTGTAACAAGAACATCAGTGAGGGTGTGATGTTGAATGACTGAATGATCAGCACCCCATCTCCTCCCCAGAAAACACACTTCTTCCACTGCTCCACAGCTCAATGCTGCTGGGGGGGCTTTATACCCCTCTAGCCCACGCCTGGTATTAGGCAGCATGATGGCAATATGTTCATGCTTATCTGCTCCAGAGACTCTTATTTTATTGGCAATACTTTTGTACAGGGACTAGACAAGCTATATGTGTGTGCACTTGCACATCTATGCAAGTAATGGGTGCAACCTAAAGTAGCTGAATGCGTTTATTAGAGGGGGGCGTCCACAAACATTTGGACATACAGTGTATTAAGGAAGTTTAAAATTCTGATCTGGTCCAATCAGGTACTAATATTCACTAATATTCATTTTAAGCTGTTGTAACACTGTATGCCGCACAGGCGTCTGTCAATGTGGATGGTATACTGCTATGACCAGTTATAATTAATAAATATATATATCACATTTATTACTTTTTTATTACACGTAAAAAAAGAATGCTACTAATATATTGTCACTGTCATGCAAAAAAAAACATCCAACATATCCAAAATTTCTTAAATTTACAGGAGAATGGAAAAACCTTCTCAACTTTCAATGGAAGTCAATGGAAAAATATTTCATTCCGAGTCATTTTGGAGCGTTTCTATTGGTCCGATCATCGGGAAATTCTCAAACAATGTAAAGAACAACTGCCTGATTTACATTAGGTCAAAAAGTGAAAAACAACAAAAATGGAGCTATCAGACGCTTGAACAGAACTGCCACTGACCTTCCCCAGGGCTGAGGGAAGGCTCCCCCGTGTAGGCCTGGATGGTTTTCTTGTCAGGCTGGCCGTTGTGAAGCATTCCTTCAGAGGTGACCTGAAGCCTAATCCTCTTTACCATGCTGCTCTTGTTAGTGACGACCACATTCAGCACAAAGTCTGAGCCTTTCATGATCTCTCCGGGGTCTTCGAAGCTCAGATCGAAATCCTGACAGACCTGAGCCTTCCTGTAGACCATCCGCTCCAGTGCCGAGCCTTAAGGTACAAACGCAAGCCAACTGTGAGCTTGGCTCGATACATCAAGTTGATGTACCTACCAACTTACCTACTAACTTCAAGGTCAGTTATGTCAGATAATGCAGTGGTTTCTAGCTAACCCTGGTACGTTTAAGTGCTGAAGAGGCAGGAAGCCTATACAATGTGTAGGATAGGGGGTCTTCCAGGACCAGGGTTGATAACAGGCACCCATGCTTGCTAAGATCACACTGAGATCGTCACTCAGTGTGATCTCTGGACCTGGCTGGAAATCGAATCTCCAATCTCCTAATGTTTGAGTTGACGCTTAGACAGTTGGGCCACCCAGTTTGTGCCTACATTTGCTAATGACTAGAGGGCTGGCCAGTAAGACAAGGTGTGAGACGGTACAGTAGCTCACCTTCCTTGTATTTATACAGGTGTGTGACGTCCTCTCGCGTGTCCTTCCCGATGCTCTTGGTGCTGATGTATTGGCCAACCTTGACTTTATTTACCACATTGTACTGACGGCCATTACTCTGCGTAATCGTTGTGACGTAGTCGGCGTTGACCTCTGCGTACACAAACGCAGCGTCGTACTGACAGTTGAGATCGCCTTCCTTTATGGCTTTCACCGGGACCGGACCACAACACATTACACCTGTTCACGAGCCAATTGAAGAAGAGAAACCATTATAGATCAATAGTGATCAGATATTGCAAATATAAACAATTCCTGGTAGGATATCATCTGTATAGACCACTATTGTTTGGATATTCACAATAATTCCTGTTTAGATTACTGCTGATTGGATCCTTCCTGTTTAGACTACTGCTGATTGGATATTACTTGTATAGAGCACTCCTGGTTGGATATTTTCTGTATAGAGCATCATTGTTTGGATATTCCCAACACTGCTGATTGGATAAGTCTTGTATAGACAACTACTAATTGGATAATTCCTGTATGATCAACACCTGATTGGATATTACCTGTATAGTCCAAAAGCCTATCTAATTTTAGTCTATAGATTTGATATTGTCAATATAAACAATTCCTGGTTGGATATTATCTATATAGTTCACTGATGCGGGCAGCAGCTACAGGAAGCCAGTGAAGAGAACGCAGCAGTGGAGAGACATGGCTGAATTTAGGGACATTGAAGACGACCTGTGCCGCTGCATTTGGATATCTCCAGTATAGACAAATGCTGATTGGATCATTACTGTATAGAGCAAGACTATTTGGTTATTACTTGTACAGACAGATACTGATCGGATATTATCTGAATAGAGCACTACTAATTGGATATTGCCAACATAGACAACTCCTGATTGGATAATTCGTGGTTCCTCACGTCACTGCTCATTGTCTGGCCCCTGTATGGCTCTGTTCTGCTCCTTGTGTATTTAGTGTACCTTCGCTCTGTTCTTGAGGTGTTGGGTCACTGGCCTGCCAGCCGTCATAATCTGGTTTGAGATCAGGACGCTTCATCCAACTTTCCAGCCAGCAATGAAAATTCCTAGAGGGATATTTAGTTAGAAAAGTTATACCCTGTCTGTCGGGGCCTGTTCGTTTGATAACGGTGTGGAAACCAATAAAATGTTTAAAGGTTTGAAAATTGCAAAACTAAAAAGTTGAAAAGTGCACAGGCTCACCACACAGACTCTTTCACCATCCGTCCATTCTCACCAACATACGTTTCAATCCTCAAATCACCGTTGGTGTCGTGAGCTGACTCAAAGTTGGTGATCACCCGACAAGGAATCCCGAGAGCTCGGGCAACTAGCATGAAGAAAGTGTTAGAATGTTAGATGTTAAGGTTAATGCGCTCCCTGCACTGTACTGTAAGGAGACTCCTGTAGGAGACTCGTTATGATCAGCCGTATTAAGAGTATTAAGAACAGTCCAACTTGTAGAGACAGTGTAATGTGATGCTCACTCTATCAATGATATTTGTTCTAAGGTGCTTCTGCGAAGTCCAGCGCGTGCTAGGAAAAGCCAGCTAATGATAAGAGGTATGGTCTTGCTAACTGTAGAAGTTGTGAAACTTTGCAAGTTCATCTTGGCCAAAAGGCTCAAAAGAAAGAAAGAAAAAAAAGAAGAAGTAACAGATAAGGAAACGTGAAAAATAGGAGGAACACCTAAGCATTTCACAATGAAACAAAGAAATGAAAGTAATTATTTTTTTCATTACCTGTTTCCTCAAGACCTGATTGGACAGTCCATGTGTAGAGCACTACTGATTGGATATTATCAACATATCAAACTCCTGATTGGATCATTTCTGTACTAACAACTTCTAATTGGATGCTACCCGTGTAGGGCACTACTGATTGGATATTAGAAACATGGATAACTCTTGATTGGATCATTTCAGTACTAACAACTTCTAATTGGATGCTACCTGTGTAGGGCACTACTGATTGGATGTTACCTATATAGAGCACTACTGATTGGATATTAGAAACATAGATAACTCCTGATTGGATCATTTCTGTACTAACAACTTCTAATTGGATACTACCTGTTTAGAGCATTACTGATTGGATATTAACTTTATAGAGCACTACTGATTGGATATTAGCAACATATCAAACTACTGATTGGATAATTTCTGTACTAACAACTTCTAATTAGATGCTACCCGTGTAGGGCACTACTGATTGGATATTACCTATATAGAGCACTACTGATTGGATATTAGAAACATAGATAACGTCTGATTGGATCATTTCGGTACTAACAACTCCTAATTGGATATTACCTATATAGAGCACTACTGATTGGATATTAGCAACATAGATAACGTCTGATTGGATCATTTCGGTACTAACAACTCCTAATTGGATATTACCTATATAGAGCACTACTGATTGGATATTAGCAACATAGATAACGTCTGATTGGATCATTTCGGTACTAACAACTCCTAATTGGATACTAACTGTATAGAGCACTACTGATTGGATATTAGCAACATAGATAATGTCTGATTGGATCATTTCGGTACTAACAACTCCTAATTGGATACAACCTGTATAGAACACTACTGATTGGATATTACCCGTATAGACTACTGCTGATTGGATTTTACCAAAATTGACAACTCCTAAAAGGATAATTCCTGTACAGACAACTACTGATTAGATATTACATATATAGAACACTGCTGATTGGATATTAGAAACATAGATTCTAAATTGGATCATTTCAGTACTAGCAACTCCTAATTGGATACTACCTGTATAAGGCACTACTAATTGGATATTAGCTGAATAGACTACTGCTGATTGGATTTTACCAAAATAGACAACTTCTGATTGGATCATTCCAACTTCCAATTGGATATTACCTTTATAGAGCATTACTGATTACTGATATTACCAACATAGACAACTCCTGATTGGATAATTAATCTATGGACAACAACTGATTGGATATTACCTGTACAGAGCACCACTAATTGGATTTTACCAACATCGACAACTCCTGATTGGATATTGCCTGTATAGAGCACTGCTGATTGGATATTACCTTTACAACAACTACTGATTAGATATTACCTGTATAAGGCATGACTGGTTGAATCATCCCTAATTTGATACTTCCTGCATATCCAACTACTGACTGGATAATCCTGTATCGAGTACTACTGATTGGATATTCCCAACACAGATAAAACCTGTATACCTGTATAAAATGTTACTAAAGTTGACCTAAATAGACAACTATTGATTAGATATTGTGTGTATAGACAACTCCTGATTGGATATTACCAGCGCAGACATTTCCAGGTGCAGTTTTAATTGTAAAGACTGCTGACTGCAGCATACTGACTCAGTATTACCTGAATGAACAACTACTGACTGACTAATTCTTGGACAAACCCCTCTGAAACAGGTATTACCTGTGCAGCCCACTCCTGCGAAGACCCAGCACTGGCCGTAGCGCACAGATTTACAGTAGCAGTCATGCCACTGGCGCAGGATTTCCACACTGCCTGTCCACTTCGAGGGGTTCACTCCTCCCACGTAGTTTCCATGCCACTTCCCAGAAAGCACTCCACTATCATCATTCGCATTAATCTGACATGGAAGCACAAACACAGCTCAGACTCAGACTCAGACTCAAGAGTGAACATCTCTATCCGGGTCTAGCACACAATATCCAGGTCTAGCAGGTTCCTTCTTTTCATTTAGTTGAGGAACGTTGCTCACCATGGCGCTCAGCACCCTGGTCACGTAGATGGGGTCGTTCCTCTTGCAGCAGTCCTTATCTGGGTTTTTTTTATGCTGGAGGCTTTGATCCAGAATCTTCAAAGAGGCCTTCAGGACCCCAGATTCGAACTGTGAAAAATATGTATATATATATATATATATATATATATATACACACACACAAATCAATTAGCTATAACATTAATACCACTGATTATCTTCATCTACAGTGGCTCCTGTCAGGGGGAGGGATCTACATTATTAGGCAGCAAGAGGACAGTCAGGTCTTGAAGGTGATGGAGGTGTTAAAGCAGGAAAAATGGACAAGTGTAAGAATCTGAGACACTTTGACAAGAACCAAACTGGGATGTTCTAGACAACTGAGTCAGAACATCTCCCAAACATCAGGAAACGGTGTTCCAAGGAAGGACAGCCGGTGAGCCAGCTTGCAACAGGGTCATGGACACCTAAAGTTCACTGATGCTCATGGAGGTCCCATCCACCTCACAACTCACAGGACTTAAAGGATCTGCTGCCCACATTAGTCTTCCAAGGTCTTGTTGTGTCTGAGTCTCGAACAGTCAGATCTGGTTTGGTGGCACAAGGGGGACTAACATAATAACAGGCAGGTGGTGCTAATGTTATGGCTGATTATATCTACAATCATCCTGATTGTAGTAGGTCCCTGTACTTCAAAGACGTCCAGGAATTCTGGGACACGACCCTTTTGGGAAAAAAGGGTGAAATTACTAACCTAAGCTACGGTATTTTCTGTTGTCCTGCTTGGGAACATACCTGGCCAAAATTCCACGCCAAGCGTTTGATGTTCTTAACTTCACCGACGAAGATGATTCCATCTTGAGACATGAGGTATTCCTCTCTCTCCTCCTTCTTCTCCATGTACACAGTGTCATCTGTCACAATCGTAGCACTTTAGTTTTTGGACATTGTGTCCGAATGTCATGGTGAATGGACCAATGACCAATCTATAAACATTGACCTCCACTGTATGTCTTATATAGCTGTTTCTCTGAAGGTCTGTTTATATTTATGACCTACCTGGACACCAGGGGTTGAACAGGAGTACGAATTTCCCCAGGGGAGTCTCGTTATTCTGTACAGAGAAAAGACCTGATGAGCCTCAGGTGTGGCTTTGGACTCACCTGGTTGAATGTGAGCTGATTATCACCTTAAACACATGGGATCCAAATGCTAGGGTGACCATATTTTTGGTTCCAGAAAAGAGGACACTGAGGACACATGGGTTTCCCTGTAGTTGGGATATCAAGGCTAGGGGGTTTCAAGTAGACCTAAGTTACATACACATTTACCCAATTAGCCCAAAACCAATAACTAGCCTAAATAGCCTGTATGACCAAATGACCTCCTCTCAGGTCAACCTACTAACTTAGGCCTACTGGAACCCCCCCACCACCCCCCACCCCCCACACAAACACACACTCCAGCCATGACACCCTAACTAGCATTTGGATCTCCTGTTGACTGGTTCTGAGTATTGACCGTACCGAAGGATCAGACAGGGCTAGGCTATATTTTCCGATCGGAGCACTGTGAGCTGGACAGATGGTCAGTGAGACGGTTCCTCCATGTTGAGATGCTGAGGCGCTCCATCCAGAATCCTGCTTCTCCGCATTCAATCCCATGGAGACTTTGGTCTCAGGGGACACACCTGGACTTTGTCCTTTTAAACATTTAAAGACACAGAAAATATAACAAATGAACGATAAATTGAGGTTGACTCAGATGCAGCCGATCAGCCGAGACATGTTGGATATCTGACCTGCACTTCTTTCATGAAGAATAGGAGATGCTGAGCTAATGATGCTAACAAACACTCAAGTTATATTTGTCCCACATCTTTTAATAAATCATTTATTTGCTTTAGGGTTTTTTAAAAGCTACGTAAACAAGTTAAAAACAATGTGAAGAACTATCTGAGATATCTGAGGCTGACAGGTAGATGGAAAAGACCTGAAGAATCTGGGTCCAGTATTGGGAAAGCAACAGGTCAACCATTAATAATCCATTAAAAAACACCAATAATAAACCAATACTCAACCATTTCCTCTAAGGGTGGTATACCCAGTATTGTCCTGAAGAGCTTTGGGTACCACTATTAGTTCTATAGTAGTTATAGAATTGTGCATCTTACTAAATACTCAGGATATTAGTGTGCTCAGGATTTAAGTTTAATCAGATTCTGAATCTAATCTTATTCTTTTTGTCAGGCTGTAAGGCTATAATGGTGTATTATGGATGCCTGGTGGTGTTTGATGGTGCATGATGGTGTTGAATCACAGTGAAAAGCATTTTGGTTCCACACCTGTCTGAGCGGTCAGTTTGGCCTCGCTGAGTACGCTTTGGAGGTTTTCGTCAGACTGCAGGCTGATGGTGAAGGGCTGCCCACGTCTCACAATCAGACCGTCCTCACAGAACATGTCGGTGTGGTGGTCCACATTGTTCTTCTCCTTCTGGAGATCCACCTCAAATAAAGCTGCAAATCAAAAGAGACTGAATACCTACAGGGAAGCCATTATCTCATCATTATCGTTTGAATCACCATGGACTGTAAGGACGCAGAGGATGCCGTCCAAGAAAAAAAACCTCTGCTCCAAAATCAACACCTTCAAGCCAAAGTTTACAGCTGAACCACATTGACAAAGACACAACCTTCTGGAGCAGATCAGATGAGACAGAGCTGAGACAGAGGTACGTTTGAAAGAGTAAAGGTGAGGCCTTCAACTCCAAGAAACACTGTACCAACTGTTACGCATGGTGGTGTTCTAGGGCTATGTTGCTGCCAGTGGAACTGGTACATTGTATACAGGCTATGTTCACACAGCAGTAAGTGTCCAGATCCGACATTCACCTGAACAGCTCTCGCTCCTAAACTGATGCACATCTGTAAATGTGCTGGGTCAGAACACCAGGAAGGTTTTGTGGGGTATTCCCAGAGTATGCCGTGGTCAGCACCTACCAAAAGTGCTCCAAGGAACAACAACCTTTGAACCAGCGACCAGCGGCTCATGGTCACCTCATTGTCTCGTTGATGCTCATGGAGGCCCCACCCACTTTTAAAGGATCTGCTGCTAATGTTAGTCTTGGTGCCAGATACCACAGCAGGACACCTTCAGAGGCCTTCCATGCCTCGAATGATCAGATCTAACTCAATAACAGGCTGTTAGTGGTGCTAATGTTATGGCTGATTATATCTACAATTATTTTGATTGTAGTACAGTAGCAAAAGAGTTTAGCACCACAGGAGCTATCAAGGCGTTCCAGTGGCTGATGTCCACTTCTTGACCTTGAGTCTTTGGTTTCTATTGCTTTTTCATTTCCTTTAGGGGTCACCCGTGGGTCACGAGCAGCTGCCAGGCAGTTAGAAAACAGGTGGTGGCTGGTTTCGGCTAGTGCCGGGAGCATTGCTATTGCTAGGGGGAGCTACGAATGTACTGAGTAATTGGCAGCACCAAATTGGGGAAAAAAAATTTAAAATGGTGATTGTGGGATGGATAAAGGAGGCTAAGATGAAGCTTTTTGGAACAGCCAATAAACAAGCAACAAAAATTACTGAACTGAACTGGTCATCCAATCCTGTTGAGAAGAGTGGTCAAATATCCAGTCAGGCTTGTAGATGGCTACCAAAAACGTCCAGTCCAGTTACAGCTTGCCAAGGGACGTTGAACCAGATATGAGGTCTTCAGTTTAGTTTTCTATTGAAGAGCAGTTCACGTCCAAGCACAACTCTATGAATGTGAAAAAATGAGTTACCTTCATTGCCCATGCTGTCCCAGCTGAAACGACACTGCTAAACGTCTGATCTGGCTGGAGTCCGTCCTGCCTGCAAGCTTTCTAATGATGCTCTTATACACACCAACCACCAACATAAAGGGTCATCAACTTCCCTTGTGGAGGTGTTGCAATTGCTGTTGCTGCAAAATGCTGTCATCAGCTGGGAAGGTGTTAAACTGTGGTCTTTGAGCAATGGGTGGAACTGCACAGCTCTTCACAAATCGCTTCACAGTTAGAGTTTTTTTTTTTGCTTGTTTATTTTTACCATTACGTTACTTTACATCCCATTAGTCTGAACGTCTTAAATAAATGATACTGCATTTACCTCAATAAACAAACCCATACAATGCTTTGCATTGGCATGCATCGGAAGTGCTATACAGGGGCAGTGTACAGTTGTAGACATAAAAAAAACAATAAAAAAACACTAAAATCACACCTTTAAAACCACTAAAATGACAACAATAAACAACAAAATCAAGATCAAATATTTAAAAATAGAAAAATAGAAAACATAGTTGAATATACAGGCCTCTTGTTAGAAAACCGAGGCTGAAAACCAAATGTACACGAAACAACCTTCAGTCTTCACTGATTCCCTTCTTAGCAAAAGTTTGGACACACCTGGTTGATTGTGAGCTAATAATAATAATCCTCTTGATGCTAGGGTGAGCATAGGCAGGATAGGATGTCATGGCTGGGGGGGGGGGGGGTTCACACCTGGACTTGTACATAGACCTTAATCTTTACATTAACATACTCTAGCTGCATGGATTTAGAGGAATGTCCACCCTCACACACAAACACACATACTGCCACAGGCCTACTGGAAACCCACCCCCCACCCACTACATCCTATTTTGATCTCCTCTGGATCACTCTAGCGTCAGCATGCATTCGACCAGGAGTGTCCAAACTTTTGACTGATACTTTTCCCTTAAAACAGATTATATTTTCACAAAAACATGAAGATGTTTATCGAATTGTGAAGATATTCAATGAACGTTTCCCTCAGTGAGGTCAGACTGGGCGTCTGATCAGTCTTATCTCTTTCCTCCACGCCGTTGCTGCCGCTGCTGTGTTTCATCAGGCCCTCATGTGAATGATTCTGCTGTCCTGCCTCTGGGGTTCATGGCCGCAAAGCAGAAGTTCAGGTACATGTTCACCCTTACTTGTCTTTTTTCCAGCCGTTTGTGTCCCTGAAAACACATGGAGTGTTCCATTTTATATGAAGTGTCTCTAATAACTACAACCAAGCTCGACTGAAATTTGCAGCTGAACCACACGGACAAAGCCAAAGTCATCTGTTCTGGAGCAAAGCTGACGCATTCAAACCCAGGAACACTGCACCAGCTGTTAAGCATGGTGGTGGTAGCCCTAAAAGTAGCATCAAGTCTGGACACCACCCAAAATGTAATGAAACCAATCTTGCCAAAAGGAGTGGTCAAATCTAGTGTAGTTAACCGGTAACCCTGGTCCATGTAATAACGATGTAATGACTGGTCATCTGTTTGCTTTACATTCATCACAATGAATCAAGTCTTAGGGCTTAATAGACCGTGTTTAGATCATTGGATCACCTTTATCTGATCTCCTTTAGTAACTTCTTAGTGTGGGTGCAACCACTGCTCCAAAATCAACACCTTCAAGCTTAAGTAAAGGTTGCGGCTCAATGCCCCTAAGAACACTTTACCAACTGTTAAACGTGGTGGTGGTAGCTTAACACGGCATGCCTAAAAGTTGGGACTGTGACAAGAAATCTAAAAAGATTAACTGAATCAGTTACTTTGAGGCAATGTTATTTTGGGGTACACTGCTTTGAGGCAACGTTATTTTGGGGTACACTGCTTTGAGGCAACATTTAGGGGTACACTGCTTTGAGGCAATGTTTTGGGCTACACTGCTTTGAGGCAACATTTAGGGGTACACTGCTTTGAGGCAATGTTTTGGGCTACACTACTTTGAGGCACTGCTCTTTGGGGTACATTGAATTGAGTCAATGTTTTTTGGGGTACACTGCCTTGAGGCAACATTTTGGGGTATACTACTTTGAGGCAATGTTTTGGGGTATTTTGCTTTGAGGCAACATTTTGGGGTACACTGCTTTGTGGCAACATTTCGGGGTACACTACTTTGAGACAATGTTTTTGGGGTATTTTGCTTTGAGGCAACATTTAGGGGTACACTGCTTTGAGGCAATGTTTTAGGTATACATTGCTTTGAGGCACTGCTCTTTGGGGTACACTGAATTGAGTCAATGTTTTTTGGGGTACACTGCTTTGAGGCAACATTGTGGGGTACACTGCTTTGTGGCAACATTTCGGGGTACACTACTTTGAGACAATGTTTTTGGGGTATTTTGCTTTGAGGCAACATTTAGGGGTACACTACTTTGAGGCAACATTTTGGGGGTACACTGCTTTGAGGCAACATGTTTTTGGGGTATGTTGCTTTGAGGCAACATTTTGGGGTACACTGCTTTGAGGAAACGTTTTTGGGGTACATTGCTTTGAGGTAATATATTGTTTTCAAGTCATGTGACTACTGTATGATGTAATCTGAAGTAATGTACAGGTCTGTTACCAAATTGCTTTGCTACCAACAACTATGGTGAACATGTCTTCTGTTCTCTGACCTTTGTGGAGTTGTGGAATGGCCGAGGGTCGGTCAGTACTGAAGGTGTTTTCTGGACAAAGCAGGTGTTCTGCGCTGCAGGTGGGCCGCAGGTGGTGCTGGCTGGGTAGTAGCAGTGTCTGGGGCTGAGAAGTAAGCATCCGAGTTGCTATAAACAGCGGCTCTCTCTCCCGGATATTCAGTACTGACTGCAAATAGAAAGAGAGAGAGAGAGAGAGAGAGAGAGAGAGAGAGAGAAAGAGAGAGAGAGAGAGAGAGAGAGAGAGGTTACCTATACAAAATAAATCACACGAGCATGGTCTATCACTCAGCCAGATGAAATCAATCAGCCAAGACATGTTTAATAGCTAGTGGGAGATGCTAGGCTAACACTGCTAACAAACACTGGATTTAGACTGTCCCCAGTCTCATTTTTGGAAAGTCACGCCCCAAAAGGTTAGAGAGTTGTAGACGTACCAGCCGAGTGGCACTGGCTCTGATGATCATCTCCTCTCAGAGCTTCTGAAGGTAAGAATAAACCGTGGCTGCTGCCATGAACCTGGTTTCCATGGAACGCACTGGGGGACAAGGAGCCTCTGCCAGAGGAGGAAGACGACTGGCTGCCTGAGGTTGAGGCGTTGCTGCCAGAGCCAATCGATTCAGGCCTGGACAGAGCTGTGTCTTTTTGAAGGCTGGACAGCAGCAGATTTGGTGTTTTTACTAATCCTTCAATTTCTGGAAAAGAGTAAACAGGTCCATGAACATTTCCTGACTCTTAGAGAGAGCAGTGGTGTGATTAGAACACAATCACAGTCAGATGGAGGTCTCTGAATACAAAAAGTAGTGATTAGAACCAATCACAGTTAGAGGGTGGACTCAGAATAAACTAAGTGGTGATTAGAACCAATCACAGTCAGAGGGTGGACTCAGAATACAAAAAGTAGTGATTAGAACCAATCACAGTCAGAGGGAGGTCCAAGAATAAACTAAGTGGTGATTAGAACCAATCACAGTTAGAGGGTGGACTCAGAATAAAAGAAATTGTGATTAGAACCAATGACAGTCAGAGGGAGGTCCCAGAACAAACAATCATGCAATTAGAGCAAGTCACGGTCAGGGGGAGGTTTCACAAAACTTAGGTAGTGATTAGAACCAATCACAGTCAGGGGGAGGTCTCAGAAAAAAATTAGATACTGATTAGAACTAACTACAGTCAGGGGGAGGTCCCAGAATAAACTAAGTGGTGATTAGAACCAATCACAGTTTAGAGGGAGGACTCAGAATAAAAAAAGTAGTGATTAGAACCAATCACAGTCTGGTAAAGGTGTCAGAATAAACAAAGTGGTTAATAGAACCAATCACAGTCAGAAGGAGGAAAGAAAAAAATTAGTTAGTGATTAGAACCAATCACAGGCTGACTACTGGAGTACTGTAATTTGACATTCCTGATACCCCTGACTGTGATCGGTTCTAATCACACTCTTGTTTGTTCTAAGACCCCCCCCCCCCCCCCCCCCAACCAATTTTTTTTTCAATTCAATTAATATCAAAACCGTACTTAGGGTCAATGCCCAGCTCACAGGTTTATGCTGTAGGTGCTGTATTTAGGGCTACATGAGGCTAATATTACCTCTTCCTGGCAGAAAGCAGGTGATGGCTCTGTCCTGAATAGCTCCCTCGCTGGGCTGGATGTCCACGAAAGCTTTACTAACCACTCCCATGAACGCGCGCTCCTGTCTCCACAACTCTGTGAAGCAAACGTCCCACTGAGTCACGTTTACATTCGCTTCTGACACCGATAATAGCAGCCAAATAGCAGCCAAATGCTTTCACCTCTGTTCTTCAGGGCCTGTTCCCACAGTATCTGCTCCAGGTCGGCAGTCCAGGCCTGCTTGATGTCCGGCCTCTCAGCCTGAAGGATGTAGGTGTCCTGCGCTCTCCTCCTCCTGAACCAAATCTCAAAGCACAGGCCACTCTGCCCGCAGCTCTGGGTCAGCCCTACCTCACAGGTCTGCATTTCAAACATAAAAACAACCGATAAGGTTATATGAGTGAAGCTAGGAGTAATAAAGACTGTATGTGTGCTGAATTTGACCCACCCGTTCATAGCCCCCCAGCACCAGCAATGCTCCCAACACAAGGAGGGTAAGGACTTTTCAATCGACATCACCAGGCAGCCGACATGCTCAAAGGAAAGCGCCGGGTCCCCAGCTCCACTGAACAGCGCCATCTACCCAGTCGATTGTGCTCAATCTGACTGTGATCGCCGATGGCAAAGCCGCAACGGCTCGAGATTCAAACCCATGACCCCTCGGCCATAGTGGCAGCACATTACACTGCTGAGCCACTCAAATAAGCCCCACGTTGGCCATCACTTGAGGCTACCACTCTACTGACTCCAGAATGGTGCGGAGTGCTTGGGCACTCAACAAATGGAGGTGCTACCAGGGCTTATTTGAGTTAAGCCATTGAACCTTGTTTGTAAAAGAGATGTGTAGAAGAATCTTTTGAAGGTTTTTAGAAGTGTCACTTCATGTAAAGGTTGTTTCCCCAGTGATTTATCAGGTTCTTAGCCTTGTTGCTCCCCTGCAAAGCTAACCAAGCTAACCTTATGGAACAGACATGGCTTGCCTTCTCCAAAACATTGCCTTAATCTCTATAAAGGTGTTGAACCACAGTGTGTGGAGTCTGTGGTTTGCAGTGTAGCAAAACAATCTTCAGGCCAAAAGGCCTACAACCAAAGGTTGACGCACCTTAAAAGACTGTTTGTAGACGTACACCTCATCTCCACGGAGGGTTTTCTTCGTCTTGGTGAAGAGGATGAGCTCCTGAAACAGGAACACTCGGCGCAAAGCTCTTTTCTTACGGAACAGCACGTATAACTCGTCCTGCCGAATTAGCTGGCCCTGCTCCTTCAAGTTCAGCTGAATGGAGACAGGTCAGGAGATGCTCATCAAAATACAACCGACTGCTGTTTATTCCTTCGTTCATTTATCCAATACACTGATCAGCCATAACATTAGTACCACTGACAGGTGAGGTGAGAATTACGGGGGCTCCTTTCAGGGGGTGGATATATTGGGCATCTCCAAGATATCAGGCAGGTCTAGCTGGGTGTACCAGGTATGCAGTGGTCAGTACCTACCTACCAAAAGTGCTCCAAGGAAGGACAATGGGTGACCCAGCTGCTAATGTCTTGGTGCCAGACGCCAAGCCTCGTCCATGCCTCGAATGGGCAGATCTGCTGTGGCAGCACAATGGGGGCTACTCAATATTAGGCAGGTGGTACTAATGTTATGGCTGATCGGTGTATCTCCTCATTATCAGCAGGGCTGGTGTTGATAAGACAGACTATGTGACAGGTCTGAAGATTTTGAGTATCTGCTCATATCTGACTCACATCACAGTTGCGGATGGCGTCCATGGTGAGCAGGTCGTTGCCGTGGCGAAGCTGAAAGCGGATGATGTCGGCAGCGGCCTGTATCTCCTGGCGCTCTGAAACCTGTCCCGGTCCACACTCCCCCAGCATCTCCTGCAGCAGCAGGCTGTACTTACTGACCCTCTGCACAGGCTTCAGCAGGTAGGAGGACAGGTCCATGCTGTCTCTCAGCTCCAGCTGCTTACGCTGCACACAGAAGAAAGGGAGGTGTTTCTGATAAAGTGGACAGTGAGTGGATACAAAGTTTTTTTAATAAAGTGGCCAGTGAGTGGAAGCAAAGTGTTTCTAATAAAGTGGACAGTGAGTGGAAGTACAAGGGGTTGTTTCTAATAAAGTGGACAGTGAGTGGAAGCAAAGTGTTTCTAATAAAGTGGCCAGTGAGTGGAAGCAAAGTGTTTCTAATAAAGTGGACAGTGAGTGGAAGTACAAGGGGTTGTTTCTAATAAAGTGGCCAGTGAGTGGAAGCAAAGTGTTTCTAATAAAGTGGACAGTGAGTGGAAGTACAAGGGGTTGTTTCTAATAAAGTGGACAGTGAGTGGAAGCAAAGTGTTTCTAATAAAGTGGCCAGTGAGTGGAAGCAAAGTGTTTCTAATAAAGTGGACAGTGAGTGGAAGTACAAGGGGTTGTTTCTAATAAAGTGGCCAGTGAGTGGAAGCAAAGTGTTTCTAATAAAGTGGACAGTGAGTGGAAGTACAAGGGGTTGTTTCTAATAAAGTGGACAGTGAGTGGAAGCAAAGGAAGGTGTTTCTAATAAAGTGGCCAGTAAATGAAAAACAAGGTAAGTGTTTCTAATAAAGTGGCCAGTAAGTAAAAGTACAAGGGAGTGTTTCTGATAAAGTGGACAGTAAACAGAAGCACAAGAGAGGGGGTTTCTAATAAAGTGGACAGTGAGTGGAAGCACAAGGGGGGTTTCTAATGAAGTGGACAGTGAACGGAAGCACAAGGAATGGATTTCTAATAAAGTGGACAGTGAGTAAAAGTTCAGTTCAGCTGAACTCATTTAGAGTTTTCACCTTTTAGGTTATCTTTCCAGTGTGTGTTGTATGTGTGTAACAAATGCTTATGGCCAAATTCTCTTACCTTGAAGAACTTATGCTGTTGGACCAGAGCATCTGACTGGGGCTTGTTCTTGCTGTAGAGAGCATATAGCCCAAAATTCTCTCTCTGCATCCAAAAGACATGCGAAATGATGTCAGAACACCATGGCTTTGGTGTACAAGCCGATTAAAAGCCAAGCAGGTGCAGAAAATGGCACTACATATTTCGCAATAACAGAAATGAAATGCATAGAAGCCTCTTGCTGGAGGCCATGGAAGACTCACATGTGTGAGGAAGCAGCGGCCCACCCTAAGCGGCTCTCCTCGGCATGCCTCCAGCTCCTGTAGAAAGTAACGGCAGTGGAAGTCATGTAGTTTCTCCAGGTTTCCGAAGATCCTTCCTCGCTGGCCTCTCAGGTCTGGAGGAACGTCTGGCATGGTCAGCAGGGGGACGTAGTGAGTCAGGATGTAACCCAGAGAGCGCACATAGTCCAGCTCTGTCAACAACAACTCCTCCATGATACGCTGCAGCTTTCTGCCAGAAAAGACATGACTTGGTTATCTAGTAACTTCCATAATCACTAGTACTGTAAGTCAGGCAGCTGAAAAACTCATGAGATCTAGAGATCACACATTTAGAGGTCTATTAAATGCAAATGTTACACCACATGGTTATAATATAGTTCTACTTCGCATAAAACCTGGAGATGTACCTGTTTGACATCAGTGTTAGCTTTCAGACAAGAAGAAGACAAAAAAGAAATGAAAGAGATCAGCAGCACTACTAACATGTTTCTATAAATTATGGCCATTGACCATCTCAATCATTCTAGTGTAGATAAACTGTGTCCAAAAGTGTCTAGACGTCCCTTCCCCCTGGATCCCCCTGGACCTTCCCCCTGGACTCAACCACCTTAATGTGCACCCACTGCTGCCAACCTCTTGAGTTGGAGGGCCATTTATGAGACAAACCTACTCATCCAACATCTCTACCTAACCTCACCAATGATCTTGTGGCTGAATACAATCAAATTCCTTCAAATCAATGCTCCGAAATCTAGTGCAAAGCCTCCCCAAACGAGTAGAATCTGTTACTGCAGCAAAAGGCCCACAAACTCCCTATGAATGCCCTTAATTTTGGAAGAAATGCTGGGCAGCAGGCGTCTGGATACTTTTGGACAATGTCTATAAAGAAATGTATAGATGTTAGAATGTAATATCTCACATAGTGTTGCAAGCAGTGCCAGAACCAGCCAATGAAATTGTCCCATCATTTCCCCAGGTGATAGCCTCCTCAGAGTGGAAGGTATGTCCATGGAGCCTTGCTTCGCGGAAGTGGCGTTGACTATCCTGAGTTGTCTCCAGAGGTACCTGGGCGCAGGAGGGCACTGTGGTCTGGGTTCCAGGATACCTAGGATCCGGTATTTGAGACCCAGAACCAAGTTCTGGGTTCTGAGGTTCAACACAGGAGGATGATGAGGTCTGAGATTTTGGGGAACTACAGTCTTCAGTATTGTTCCTCCTGGAGTTGTTCTGCCAAGGGAACCACTGACAACCAACTGTGCCTGAGCCTTCAATCGTTTTCTGCCTGTGATCATGGGATGCAGGTTCGTGGTCTGCAGCTGGAGTTGCCTTGGACCCTTTGCGGCCTTTGCGGGATTGCCTGAAATTGATGTTGAAGCAGGACACAGTGCCGTGGATGCTGTCTCTGTCTCGTTCCTGGCAGACGTTGAGTGATTTCCTACGCAAGATTCCATGTAGAGGCACTGAGGTTCCGTCAGTAGAAACCTCAGCATTGCTTCCCTCTGCTCCACCACCATGCCATCCATAAGGTGAAGACACAGGTACTAAGGGATACTGAGCTTGCTCCAGATCCTGCAGGCATTGCTCCAGTTGCCGACTGACCTCCTGACAGGTTACCCAAGCCATGTTCCAAATTTGCATTGCCTGGGACATCTGCAGAGAGCAAGCTTGGGTCTTTGCCTCCTGGAAGCATTCAGGGGAGAACTCGCTCATTATCTCATGGCATCTCTGAAGAGTGGTCTCCTTCTCTTGGTGGGTCATGCACTGCAGCCTCTCCTGCTCCAACTGTTGCGAACAATCCTTGGCCACTTTAATTGCCTGTGAATATGAAAATGGTACGTCGTACAAAGAGTGGCATTAAATAATCCATCGATTGCATGAAATCTAAATGGAGCAGCTAGTAAGGAAGAGCAACTTACCCTCTCACAGAAGTGGCACAAATTGACCATGGCCTCTAATTCACCACAACACTGCTCTGCTCGAGATAGGAGGTCCGACAAACTGGATTTGAAGGCAGATACCATTGTGTGGAACACTTCTGTCTCAGGGTAGTTTGGCCCCTGAATGCTTTCTGCTTCTGTTACTAACATCATTGCCTGAAGTTTCTGTTCCTGAAATAGACACATCAAGAATGAACCATTTAAGGATGATTCATTAGACACAATATGGACAAAAGTATTAGGACACCTGCTCTCATTTCATTGAATCTTCCAAAATCAAGGGTATTTAAAAGTAACTGTCTCTACTTTTCAGGAAAGATGGCTTTCTATTTGATTTTGGAGCACTGATTTGATTACATTCAGCAGCAAGAGCAAATAGTGAGGTTGGGATGTTGGATGATCCCCGCCATGCTCAACTCTCCAACTCATCTCAAAAGGATTGGGAGGAGCACCATCCATCATTCCAGAGAATTCATTCCACTGCTCCACAGCTCAATGCTGGGGGCTTTGCACCCCTCTAGCCCACCCCGGAATTAGGTATGGTGCCAATATGTTCATGTTTATCTGCTCCAGAGAGTCCTGTTCTATTAGCAATACTTTTCTACGGGGACTAGACAAGCTATGTGTGTTCAGCAATGGTTTTAACTTAAAGAAGCTGAATGCATTCATTAGAAGGGGTGTCCACAAACAGTTGGACATGCAGTATAATGTATAATGAATGAATATATTGCTTCATCCTTAACTATTAAAACATAGAGATGACACTTACATTAGCTTCAGAGAGGAATGTGGTAAAGCTTTGGAGAGTTTTTTGAACTGTCCCACTGGATGCCTCCACAGATTCAGCTTCCAGCAGACGTCTCTCTCCTTCCACATTAAACCACTCCTTTATCTGAAGAGAGAAGACACTGGTTGTAAACATGGGCGAACCCCAATCCTGCTCCTGGAAGTCTTCGTCAAGCAAAAAATAGATGTAAAGTAAATCAAATCAAGGTCTGTATGGTACAATTGCAGGGTACAATTTACCTATTTGCAAAGTGCGGACCACGCTAGCTGAGGCAAGGAGGAGAACTCAAGAAATTTGGGCTGGAGTTCTGGGGGGGCTTCGAGCTGATGGGACCCGAAGCCAGATCCCCCTTGCCAGGTAGAGTTTGAGTATAATTGGATCATCAGGAGGAGCAGGGGTGGTAGTGGGGTTTTCGCAACGAGAACGAGAAGGGAGAGGGACGGTTTTATAGTGTGTAGAAATGGAGGGGAGGAGTTCGGGTCCTTCTCCCAAACGTTCAGTTATTACATAACTCTATTTGGGGTAAATACTGTAGTATTTTGTGATCCGTCCGAAAGCCTAAAGCTGTAAACTGCAGGATTTGCCTGGTAATGTGGGGAAAGGATGATTTTAGGAGTATTGCTATAGTAACTGTAGTCTTGTTTGCCCCCCCATACCTTCCTCCTCCTTCTCTCTCTCTCTTTTTCTACACGTGTAGAGAGAGAGAGACAGAGAGAGAGACTAAGACACTGTTTTTTTTACCTCTCTTCATTCTCTCTTTGTCTCTCTCTTTTCTCACCTTTGGATTTGGACAAACACTGAAAATAAGTATTTCCCAAAAACTGAACCTTTCGGAAGGTTTAGGAAGCAGTCTACACTCCCACCAGCAGCAAGAAGTTCTTGCATGTCAAATGTTTCCAGACCCATGACTGTGATTGGGTACCTTGGTAAACCTTGATTCCATGTCCCTGAGCTGAAGTAGGAAGTGAAGGTGTTGTAGAGACATGTTGGACCTCCTTGCTAGCACATGGACCTGTTCCTCCACCTGATTATATAAGTCCTCCACTGTATCCATGACCACACTAGGGTAAGACATCATTAAATCAATATGATGAAACAACAATAGTTTTGCAATTTGCAAGGTTTCGGCCTATTTGTTGGAGATTTGTTGGAGTCTCTGGTAAGTAGTCTGGTGACTAGCCACAAATTCAAGCAGGATCTCATGCAGACTCAGAGCTGTGAGATTAGCATGTTAGCACTGTAGCATTACCGGCTTTCCTCGCAGTAGGCTGCTCTTACATCACTCTCCCATCTCAATCTGGCCAGCATGGCCCCGCCCTCCCTCTGTAGGTTAACCAAACGGGTGTCTTCCAGCACGTCCTTCATCAGAGCTCTTTGCTCACTGATGCACTGCTGAACGTCCTGCATCCCCGAAATAAAGAGCAGAAATAAAGAGTTTAAAAGAACTATTCTCATAGCCTGAGCTCTGATCTAGGACAGGTTGTCATGAGCCTCCCTCCAGGACAACCTCACAATCTGTCAATCAAAATATAAAACACCCTACAGACTTTTTGCTCCTGACCTGAACACTGTCTATTTTATGGACTCCTTCCAGCTTCTTTATGGCATCACAAAGCAGATGTGTTGCTTCTTTCAGGTCCAGGACAAAGGGGTGCAGTTCCTGTGAACCAAGCAAATATTAATTGCAGTTCTCACAGATTCATAATGGCAAATTCTCCAGGGAAGGCTTTCTACTAGATTTTGGAGCACTGGTGAGGGTTTGATTGCGTTCAGCGACAGGAGTGTTAGTGAGGTCAGGATGCTGGATGATCACCACCCCACCTCATTCCCAGCTCCCCAACTCATCCCAAAAGTACTGGATGGAGCATTGAATGAACTTACTTGATGGAGGTCCAGCCAGTCTCTGTGACTGTAGGGAAACGAGCCATCCAGAGCAGGGGTCAGCTGGCTACACTCCACGAATTTATGAAGGGCTTTGAGGGATGGTACAATCTCCTGCCAAGACAACAGCTGAGGTTTTGTGTCCAGGCTTTGAGTCATTTGAAAGTTGTGTTTGCAACTGTGTATAAGTTGTGTTTTCAAAAATTGAGGTACAAACCATTCCTCCTGAGTGTTTCTCTTGACTGTGGCCTTTCTCCTTACTCATCAGCATTAGCACACAATGGATAGCTTGTGGATCTTGCTTCTGTAATCATCACAAAATGGTCAAAAAACACCACAGGACAATGAATTACTGGGTTGGGTAATTCAATTATGAATAAATTAATTAAGCACTCAGACTACATATGGCGGATTCTCTAGTCATACTGGATCACACCTACCTCCACCAGCTGTAGAGCTTCAACGAATTTTGAGTGTGGTGGTGTCTTTCGGGCATCGTACACAACGGTCATTCCAAGCTCCCTGACCTCCTTCCTGTGTCGGAAATAAGGTTATTAAGGTTTTGAACTGAAAAGATCATTCCTGACAATGGATTTCTGACGTCTGACTATTTCTATATCTCACTAGGCACTGTTTACGCCAAGGCCTGTGAGACACCTCCCATACCTGGTGATGGTATGGAAATAGACAAGTAGCTGAGAAAGCTCCAGGCTGGAGACCAGAGGAGACCTCCAGTACTGGTCATCTCCATGAACCTCTATAACAGCTCTGCTCGAGCGATCTCTGCCACCTGAGGAGAAAATCAGAATCAGGACAGGGGGCAGTGCAGGTGTCGGACAGGGGGGACCTATGCTCTATGACAGAGGTGCACAACTCTATCCAACTATATCCTGCAGAGTTGGGTAGTCACCCTGCTCAAACACACCCACATTGTCTGGTAATTACAGATGAGTGAAATCAGGTCTGATTGAGTAGGGCAACTTCCAAACTTTGCTGAAGACCAGCCCTCCAGGACTGCTCCAAATTATAGGGTTCTCTGCACAAATACCTGTAAGGCAGGTGACTCCTGACTGCAGAAGATCAGTCTCTGCCTTTGATGTAGCTGATGTAGTTGACATAGCTCGGGTTGTAGGCTTTTCTGTATCAGCAATATGTGTCCGTGATGAGGATTCAGGTGTATTTGTCCCAGGTCCGTTAGCAAGAGGGGAGATCGTTTTAGGTTCCTGAGGGTCATCTTCAAAGAAGTAGTAAAAGAAACACATACAGTATATTCATATGGTCATCAACACTGACGACCTTATACATCTTTAGGTAGTATGATTAAAATATTGTAAAATAATAATAATGGTTTGAAATGAACAGCTCCACTTAGCAAATAGGAACATTTGTAGTCCTATAATTCCGGATTGTAGTCCATCTGTTTCTCTGTTTCTCTGTTATTAGCCTCCTTTCACCCTGTTCTTCAATGCCCAGGGCCCCACAGGACTGACCACCACAGATAGGTAGTATTTGGGTGGTGGGTCATTCTCAGCACTGCAGTGACACTGACTAACATGGTGGTGGTGGGTGTGTTAGTGTATGTTGGGCTGGTGGTATTGGAGTGGATCAGATGCAGCAGTGCTGCTGGAGTGTTTAAACACTGTGTCTGTTCACTCACTGTCCCCACTATTAGACACTGTCCCCTACCAAGTTGGTCCACCTTGTAGATGTAAAGTCAGCAACAGAAGCTCAGTATCTGCTTCTGCACAGTTTGTGCTGGTCATCTTATAGTTCTTCAGCAGTCTCTTCACAGCTCTGCTGTGTTCCTGTGGTCCATTGCTGAACAGGGTGAATCAGGGAGCCATGGTATGTCTGGTAGTTGCCTCCAACATGGAGGAAAGGCTAGTTTTATTTGTTTCTGGACATAAACATTACAATATCAGTCTGAAAACCTATCATGGCCCATCAAGAAAAGGTTTAGGTTTATAGAATGATGGCGGCCAAAGTTGGTCTTCAAAGTTTGTAGTTACCAGGGTTTAAACTTGCTAAAAAAAACTCAACTTCAGAAAGAAACTGCAGCAAGCTAGCATGCTGTCTCCAACTAGCCAGGACAGAGAGTGCCCAACCAGCAAGCACTGTGCATACCTTAAGTGGTGCTGACTGAAGTGGATGCAGAAAGCACAGAATGTATGAAGCTCAAATAGACCTTGATTTGCTCTCACCTTGCTTTGGTAATCTTCGTCTGTTTAGTTTTGGAGAAACAAGTCCAAAAGCAGTGGTCTTCTTCCCATGAACTACATGTAGCCTTGGGATCATTTCTTGCTGGCTGTCCCTGCTTCCCTCATTGGGCTGTCCTTGGACAATGACATGACATTTCTCTGAAGTTCCCACCACGGTTGGAGCAAAACAGGTTATGGTTCCATCACGTACGTCCGCTAAGTCCGCAGAGGTGGGCTGAGAGTTCTCAGGAATGGCTCTGTTACCAGCAGCGAAGTTGTGACTTACAGTTCGAGATTGAGGATTATGGTCCGAATGTTCTAGAGCAGTTCTTGTGAGGGTTTTAGACTTTATCCTCATGCAACTCTTAAAGGACTCTGGTTCCTGTAGCCTTCTGTCAATGCCAGGACATTGCTGTGCCTCAGTGTAGGACTTGTATCGACACTCTTGAACCTTAGTCCCGTGTCCGTGCTTCCTCTGCATGCAAGGGGTGCAAGGCTGCTCTGCGAATCTCACGGTACGTACACAGGTAGAGCGGTCTTGAGGTGCAGAAGGGGCGGATGAAGCGGGATCAGATGCAGGTGCAGGAGTCCTTTGCTTTTTGGACCTTGACAGAGGAGTTCTAGGGTGATCCCAAGTCCTAGATAATCCTGTGGAATCCTTTCCTTTGGGGATATCCTTAAGGTTCACATAATCGCTCCCCGAACAGTTCTTATTGCGACTGTCCCAAGTGGTTGGAGATACCCACCCCACTGGCCTGATTCCTGGCTTGGCTGGGTCCATCTCACTCTGCTTGGAGTTGTCTACCAGTCGCAAGGACACTGCAATACCATCCTTAGCAGGACAGATCCTGGTCTCAAGCGAATAGACAGGTGGTGCAGATGAACCCTGCTTGTAACACCTGCTCACAGACTCCTGCTGAGTTGAGGAACCAGAACAAGCCATGTGTCGTGGCTTATCTACAAACTCTGGGTTGGCCACCTCTTCCCAAGGCACCTTGACTATACCCTGCTCAGTGGCCAGCAGGCAGCGGCTGAGCAGCTCGCCATGCCTGCCCGCGTTGAGCTTTTGCAGCCAGTCCTGGGTAAAGATACTGGAGTAGGAGGTCTCCGGGATCGGGGTCTCCTTCAGCTCACGGCTCTCCTCGTCCAGCAGGCTCCGGACCACGATGCCAGCCACCTGCTTCCCAAATGGTGCCACTTGCAGGTAGAAGTCACCCAGGGAGAGCAACAGAGGGTCGATGGGAGCAAGATGGACTACAACATGGTCATGGAGGCACAGTGGCCAGCCGGCATGGCGGAACAGCACGTCAGAGTATGGGGCCTGTCCAGAAAACAGAAGCCTTCAATACAGCAAAATGCATGCTGGACCATAACCCTTTGAAGCCACTAATACTTGTAATTAACTACATAAGCAGGTAATTAAGGCTACGTTCACACTGCAGGTAAAGCGGCCTAAATCTGATAAAAAGATTTAAGGCTGTTCATACTGTCCTTTTAATGTGACCTATGTCCAACAGTGGTCTGAAGAGCAAAGCTTCATGTGGAGCTTTGATTTATCTTCTCCAGCATCGCAGGAGTTATGAAGGAGTTCCAGTGTCTGACAGCTGGACTAACAAAAAGACTAGCTCAAAATCACCTGCCCAGATGAACACTGCTGAAATCATTCTTCCAATAAAATCAACACCACTGAATGCGAAATGTAATGTATGGATACATATGACATGAATACGTATAGGAGTTGGGCCACTTTTGGGCCACTTCTGTGTGAACGTAGCTACATTGACATTTACATTTCAGACATTTAGCAGATGCTCTTCTCTAGTGCTTTACTATTTACCCAAGAAGAACCTCAGCTAGTTTGAATAGACTAAAAATTCAAAGATCCTCTAATCTTAGACTCTACTAAACACAAGTCAATAAAGTGACCATAGTACTCTTCTCTTCGCCTGAGTACTCTCAGAAGAGGAGGGTCTTCAGTCTGGGTTTGAAGACAGTGAGCGTTGGACTCTGCTGTTCGGACACCCAGGGGAAGTTCGTTCCACCACTTCGGTGCAGGACAGTAAAAAGTCTGGACGCTCGTCTTCCGTGGCTCTTAAAGGATGGTGGGTCGAGCCGAGCCGTACTTGAAGCTGGAAGGGCTCTTAGTGCAGATCGGCTTTTGACCATCGCCATCAAGTACGGCGGGGCTGGCTGGTCCGTTCTTGGCTTTGTAGGCCAGAGTCAGGGGTTTGAATCTGATGACCTGGGCATCAGCTACAGGAAGCCAGTGAAGAGAGAACGTAGCAGTGGAGAGACATGGCTGAATTTAGGAACGTTGAATAGCTCTTAATATTACAATGAAACACAGTAACTCCAGATGGTTTAGGTTTAGAATGAAAAATATTATGGAAGGAATAACAGTCTTGCAAAGCTTGCTGTTATTTTAGATACTGTAAACATGTGGTGTTTGGCTCCCTCTAGTGAAACTCTACTCTAATTACAGGTAGAACCAGGTTAGAAAAGCAGGTTACATGCTGTGCCACTCTCCAAACAAAACTGGTCCCAGCAAGTAACTTCTGATGTTACTTATCTGGAGATATCATGTAACAGGAATGCTTCTGTTGTTGGACATATGCTACAGATCTTGACAGATCTCTAGCAAGTCTAGTGTTACTTAAATAGCTGGCCAGACAAACACCATAAGGCCTGATATCTGATCCAGGTGCAGATCTTCTTCTTCTTCTTTTGCTTGGTTTATTACAGCATGTTGTAAAAGAGATCCCGGAAGCTGTAATGCTGCAAATATTCATATGCAAAACTTGCAACATAGATAGAAGAGGGTTAGGGGGTCGTTTTCAAAATTTCCACAGTTAACATAAACAGGCAATCAGTGTGGTCTGCTCCATTCTAGAGTGGAGACGAAAGCAAGCAGACATCTGAAGACTGGAATACGCTATTCTACGACCTCTTTGAGAAGGTTCTCGCTCATTTATCTCGTTCTTTGTCAGGTGTGTCTCATTTTGTCCCGGCACTCACACAAGCTTCTTGTTGCACGCTCTCCAGAAGTCGCCTGGCTGGGGTGAGGAAGTCCGTCAGGCACAGAAGGGTGTCCCCGTGGTAGTGATCGTCGATGACCTGAAAGAGCTGGCTGAGGACAGTGGGAGCTGTGGCCTCAAATGGAGGATAGAGGGCAGATAGGGAGCTCTGGACGGTCGAATCCAGGGATTCTGGGTTCTGCGCAAAGAAACACAAAGCAATGCAACCGTGACCTGTAGTGACCTGTTGTGACCTGTTGGCTCTACAGGCTCTTGTAAATGGTTCTTCAAATATAAGCAAAGACTAGGTTCTACCTAGCACCCAAAGAACCCTCTTTTCAGTACTATACAGAACCCTTTTTAATTGGAGTGTACACGTAAGGCCTATTGTAGGCCTCTCGCTCCAGTGGCGAGGCTTAAGGTACAAACCTAAGAGATACAGGAGGAAATGTATCCAGCCAAATGTGGGCTTGGCTAGATACACCATGTGTCCAAATGTTTGTGGACACCCCTTCTAATGAATGCATTCAGCTACTTTTTAAGTTGCACTCATTGCTGACATGGATGTACAAATGCCCTGTAGAGAAGAAGTACTGCCAATAGAATAGGACTGTCTGGAGCAGATCAACATCATGAACCTATTGGCACCATCTCTACTGCCAGGCATGGGCTAGAGGGGTATAAAGCCCCCCAGCATTGAGCTGTGTTCTCTGGAATGATGATGGTGGCGCTCCGTCCAGTACTTTTGGGATGAGTTGGGGACAGATGAGGTGGGGTGGTGATCATCATTCAACATTCTGACATCACTAATGCTCTTGTCGTGAATGCAATCAAATCCTCACAGCAATGCTCCTCCTCCAAAATCTAGTAGAAAGCCTCCTTCGCTGGACAGTAGAGACAGTCACTCCAACAAAAATCCAGTCAACTCTTTTAATAGCCTTAATAGCTCAAACTTTTTGGGTATTTTCAGAGTATAATGCTGAACGTCTGTAGAGCGGCTGTCCTGTTCAGCAAAGTGCTAAACCATAGAGAATCCCAGCATGGTTTCAGGACAGGGTCTTGCAGTAAGTAGGCCATCTAGTATTCCAAAAAAAAGCCCATCCATCAAGGTTATCCACACCTGCCTGTATCGCTGGCCTTATTAGGGACGTGAGCGGTTCTTTAGGCGCCTGTAGAACATGACTGGTCTTCGGTTTCGCTGGTTTAGTGAAGCGGATTGCCAAGAGGCCTGTGAATCCACATCAGTTTGGGGTCAAAGGCTCAAGAGACCCCAGTGAACTATCCGTCAACACCCTCGGTCAAGCGACCACTGTGAGAACTGATGACTTGGTCAGAATTCATACGCTTCTGGATGTGAACTGATCTACACTTGTGCAGTCGTAGTCGTATTGCACGGGGTGGAAAGGCTTCTTCTCCCTGGAATAGCGACAGGTCATTGCTGGGCCATGAACAAAGGTGGCAAATATAAATCCATCCCAGGATTTTGCTGGGATGGTTCCATGGGTGGATTTTTGCTTTCTGGACCTAGATTTGCCACCTTTGGCCACGAATCAGTGCAAAGGTGAGGGATACGTCATGGGGAAATGTCATAGTTTGACCTGCAATGGGAATTAACATGGACGCAGTGGAGGATCACATCAGGCAGGTTATAACTGATTGTCTTTATGTAAGTTAAAGTGACTTAGGGACCTATAGGTTTACAGGGTTTCTGGAAACCTGGAAAGTCATGGAAAATAAACATGATAGAATCCAGTACTGAATAGTCCTTGAAAAATAACAAAATTAATGTTATTGTAATTAAATTTTACGTCATTTTATATATAATAATAATAATAATAATAAACACAAACTTTTATAGTGGGTGGTTGGTCTGGTGCAACAGATAGCACCACTACCTGCCAGTGAGCTACCACACCGATAAGAGTCCTTGGGCAAGACTCCTCACACTACATTGGCTCATCTCTGTAATACGAGTGACCCTGTAAATCGCTCTGGATAAGAGCATCAGCTAATGTAACAGTAAATGTTACATTACAGTAAATGTAATAATTTTTTACATGACCAATCGCTACCCCTATTTCATATGACTGACCATGCACAGTCTTGGCCATGGTATCATGAATGTGCATTATGTTGTTATCTAGCTAGCCTGGACATTCCCAACAACTAGCGTGGACTAAACATTCCCGTAAACAAATTATGGGGACATAACGTCCCAGAATGTTTCGTTTTTTGGTCCTTGAGTCATGGAAAGTCCTTGAATTTGAAATTGGCTAAAGTGTTTGAACCCTGGGTTTATTGCTGAGACCAGATGGAGCAGTTTGGATCCACAAAAAATGTGGAGGTTCTTTACACTCTGAGAAAAAGGTTAAGGGGTAAAACTTCAGGAAGCTCAACTGGCATCGCTCCAAAGAACCGTTTTAGCATCTTTATTTTTAAGTATGGTCTGAAAGACTGACTCAGAATCGGTCTGGAAGATTGATTACGCTCTACTGTGCGGTTTGAAAGAGGCCGTAAAGAGGCAGCTAGTGTCCCGGAGGAGTCTGCAGTTTCACATTCCCACTGTTTCCTGACCCCATGGCCACAAGCTCCTCTTTTAGAGTCGGCTGGATTTAGCTCAACCGCCCCGTCACAACCACAGCAGACTTAGGAGCTCACACGAATGACGGACGTTCCTCTCCACTTCATGGAGTGGTGGTGTGTTTTTAGACCCCCGTTTCCACCTGGGCACTACACCTGCGTCCTCAGTATCAGGAGAAGGCCACTTCAGGAGGTGGTCTGAGACCCTGTTTCCACCTGGTCATCATAAGACTAGTACCTGGACTGCATCCCTGATACGATTTCAGCCAAAATGGTTCTCAATGGACCAAAAAGGGTTCCTCTAAGGCGTCGAGTGTCATCAGGGTGTCAAATCAGTTGTCCACATGTCCTGATATAGGGCTAACTCCCTCCCGCAGCTGTCCCACAGACATGGTGTTCTGTCCTCGCCCTCAGAAGGACGTGATAAATGCTCACAGTTGTGCTTCAGTCACCTTTGACCCTCACACCCCTCAGTCAGCTCACATGACTGACCGGCACCTACTGGTCTACCAGTGTCTTACTCCGAAGGATGTGCATGAGTGTTAGGGACAGTGTATGGCCGAGAGAGTAATGCTTTACAGAGGGATGTGGGTAGAGAGAGGAGTGGGATTGGAAAAGACAGCTGCCCTTTGAACAGAGTGCTACGCCCCGAGGAGGTCCCAAAGAAAAGTCGGAGGAAGACCTTCGCTGGAGACGGGTCTGCATGCACCACAGTCAGATGCCAATCAGCGTGAGCTAAGCTTAGAATGGCATGTTGCTAACTTGCTAACGGCTACCGCTTATTCTCCTTAGTGCACCAAACCATTACGTCACACATACCTGTACACTCCTATTACATATAGCACCAAAAAGGGTTCCACTACTGTTACGAGTAAATACACGATATGGACAGAAGTATTGGGACACCTGCTCACTCACTGTTTCTTCCTCTTTTTTTGGAGCATTGATGATTGAGGATTTGATTGCATTCGTTCAGTGACAAGAGCGTTAGTGAGGTCAGGATGTTGGGTGATGATCACCACCAGCTTCACCATCCATCATTCCAGAGAACACAGTTCTTCCACTGCTCCACAGCTCAATGCTGGGGGATTTTACACCCCTCTAGCCCACGCCTGACATTAGGCACAGTGCCAATAGGGTCATGTTTATCTGCTGAAGTACAACAATTTTAATTATGCTCATGTATTAATTTTGTTTATAATAACTACAGCTACCAACTGTAATAATACTTGGCACAAGTATAAAAATAAAAAATACTAAGTACAAGTATCAAAATTTGTAGAAGTACCAGAAGTACCAATTTTAAAAAATACTAAGTACAAGTACCAAAATAAATAACACTTAGTACAATTACTAATTTTACTAATACTAATTACGAGTACCCATTTTAAATATACTAAGTGCAAGTACCAATTAAAAAAAACTAAGTACAAATACCAAAATGAATAATACTAAGTACAAGTACCCATTTGACTAATACTAAGTACAAATACCAAAATTAATAATATTAATAATACTAAGTACAAGTACCAATTTTAAACATACTAAGTACAAACATACTACTCAGTATTAGGCATGTGGTGTTATTGTTATGGCTGATTGGTGTATGTGCAAGCTTGTACAACCAGAATACCCTGTGCAAACCAGCAAGCTTGGTCCAGCGTGGCGGGGTTGACCGGGGTGAAGTACAGTTGTAGCACTAGCCCTATGTTCACGTATCTTAGTGACATCAGCTAACGGCTCAGGAATGTTAGCAGCATGTGTGTGTTTTGACTACTAACCACCTCGAGGTTCAGCGGATCCAGCAGAATTCCAGGAGAAAATGTTCACCAGGACAAAAAGGGATCAGCTTCGGGACGGTAGTGTTGGCCACAGGGTGTGGCAGCAGTGACCCTATAAACCACCACTCAGCTCTCCACATATCCCAGACATGGAATTTGGGCATGATGCTCACGGCCTCACAGCTCAGCTCTACTGAGAGAGTTTTGAGGAACAGGTTCCTCAAGGGTTCCTCAGTCTGTCTCTTTTGGTTCTATTTGGAACTTATCTCAAAGAAGCATCTGAATGCTAATGCGGTTCTTTGCCTGGTTAAATGGTTCAAGCATATATACAAACATCCTGTAAATGGTTCTAGGTAGCACCATGATGGGTTCCATCATTGGTGAAAGTCAAATAACCCATTTTTTATACACTGCAATATATGAGCAATAACATCTGCCATGATTACACATCTGTCACAGTGACTAGACCGTCCCCTGGGTGTTCCTGTATTGCCCTGCTATGTGTGTGTGTGTGTGTGTGTGAATACTCCCAATAAATACTCAATACCCTGAATAGCGACACACAAATACACACACACACACACACACACACTTTCCTCTCTCTTTCACACTCTCAAACTCTCTCTCTCTCTCTCTACCATATACTCCAACAGAACTACTGTAAACTACCAT
>NC_132891.1:34340125-34370125 GCF_030463535.1 Salminus brasiliensis | reverse complement strand
TTCCGCACTGTGGAAAATCTCAGAAGATGTGGTCGGAAGCCAAAAGTGACACCTGTGCTGGCCAGGAGAATAGTGAGAGAGGTGAAGAAAATTCCAAGGATCACCACCAAGGCCATCCTGGTGAATCTGGACTGCTGGTGGCGACATCTCAAGGCAGACAGTTCAACGGACACTGCACACTGCTGGGTTCCACGGACGCAGGCCAAGGAGGACACCACTTCTCCAGAAAAGGCACACAAAAGCCCGCTTGACCTTTGCAAATGCTCATCTCAGAATCAGCTCAGAAGAAGACTTCTGGTGTTCTGTTTTATGGTCAGATGAAACAAAAATTGAATTGTTTGGCCACAATGATGTGTGCACCATTTGGCGTAAAAAAGGAGAAGCCTTCAACCCTAAGAACACCATCCCCACTGTCAAACATGGTGGTGGGAACCTAATGTTTTGGGGTGTTTTTCAGCCAATGGACCAGTTAACTTGATCGCAGTAAATGGCACCATGAAAAAAGAGCAATACATCAAGATTCTCAACAACAACATCAGGCAGTCTGCAGAGAAACTTGGCCTTGGGAACCGGTGGACATTTCAGCACGACAACGACCCAAAACACACAGCCAAAGTGGTGAAGAAATGGTTAGCAGACAAAAACATTAATGTTTTGCAGTGGCCCAGCCAGAGTCCTGACTTGAATCCAATTGAGAATCTGTGGAGGGAGCTAAAGATCAGGGTGATGGCAAGGAGACCCTCGAACCTCAAAGAGTTGGAGCTCATCACTAAAGATGAATGGGCAAAAATACCAGTGGAGACATGCAAAAAGCTGGTCAGCAATTACAGGAAGCTTTTAATTGCTGTAATAGCCAATAAAGGCTTTTCTATTAATTATTGAGAAGGGTATGAATAATTTTGGACATGCCACTTTTTGTTCAAATGTGTATAAAAGCTGAGAAATACTTTTTCCCACAATGATGCCTCTTGTACATCATCGTGTTATCTCCTGGGAGATGCCTGTGTCATTTCCAGGCAAAAATATAATTTCTGGTTAAATAAAAGTAAATTTAAGTCAAACTTTGCCAGGGGTATGAATACTTTCGGGCATGACTGTATATATATATATATATATATACAGACACGCTTAATCCCACAATCCCTCCCACAAGCCCCTGCAGGAAGCCGAGGATGGGATGACTAGACTGGACTGTGTGATTCACACCCAGAGGAGCTCCTGCTAATGTGTCGCTCCACGCTTCCTCCGTCCTTCACCCGGGGAATGGAGCGGGTTACGTAAACTCGGCCTGTCACCGTCCATTAGTTTAACAGTGGAGTGTCCCGGCAAGCACATTTACAACTACCCACCTATTCAGCATACAGCAGTTTAGCCCCGCCCACTCCCGCTGGACTATAAGCAGTGGTTCAGCCCGGGCTTTCAGTGTTTCAGCAGTGAAAGTTGCAACAATGCAGAACTGTCAATTAGAACAGAGCTCATTTACATACACCGAATAGCCATAACATTAACACCGCTGACAAATCTTCATCTACTGTGACCCCAGGTGGGGGGTGGGATCTGCATGTTAGGTAGCAAGTGAACAGTCAGGTCTTGAAGGTTACAAGCTGGAAAAATGAGACCTTGAGAACCCGAGACACTTGGGCAGGAACCAAACTGTGATGTCTAGACGACTAACCGGGTCAGAAGGCAGGCCTTGTGGGGTCACGCAGGGTCAACCCTCACAACTTGCTCGCAGGACTTGCTTGAAGGATCTGCCGGTAGCGTGAGTCTTCTTCTGGAGGTCTTCTTCTGGAGGTCTTGAGGGGTCCAGGCCTCGAATGGTCAGATCTGTTGTAGCACAAGCGTCCACCAGGCTTTCAGACACGTCCTGCAGTAATGCTATGCGGCGGGTGCATATCGATGAGGCTGTCATTCCATTCCACATAGCAGAGCTGGTGGAAACAGCAGCAGTACGTGACAGACGGCAGCATGTTAGCCACTGGCGCTAACTACAATTCCACAGTATTTCACAGTGTAGCAGTGTTAGCATGTGGGGTCCGGGTTTCCCAACAAACCAGCATCCAAGGGGGAGAAACTGGATTATTGCCATCCATCTACGTCCACTACTTGTCCAAATGTTTGTGGACACCCCTATTGCTGCTTCTAATGATGATGATGATGATGAGGTGAGGTAGTGATCATCCAACATCCTGACCTGACTAATGCTCCCTTGCTGAATGCAATCAAACCCTCACAGCAATCCTCCTCCAAAATCTAGTGGATAGCCTTCTTCCCTGGACAGTAAAGACAGTTACTCCAGCTGCCTTGTTAGCCTTTATTTCAGAAGAACCAATGAATGAGCAGGTGTCCTAATACTTTTGTCAACAAAGTTTCTCTTCAAAAATGTCAAAAATCTTTATAACTTTCAATGGAAGTCAATGGAAAAAGATTTAATTCCAAGTAAATGTGGAGCATTTCTATTGGCTCATTCTTCAGGACATTTGGACACAATATAAAGAACAGCTGCCAGATTTACATCATTAGGTTAGGGGTTAGGGTTGAGGGTTTAGGGTTAAGTTAGGGGTTAGGGGTAAGGTTTTAGGGTTATGTTAGGGGTTAGGGTTGAGGGTTTAGGTTTAGGTTTAGGGTTAGGTTAGGGGTTAGGATTGAGGGTTTAGGGTTAGGTTAGGGTTAGGGTTGAGGATTTAGGTTTAGGGTTAGGGTTAGGGTTAGGGTTAGGGTTAGGGTTAGGGTTTAGGGTTTAGGGTTAGAGTTAGGGGTTATGGTTGAGGGTTAGGTTAGAGTTTAGGGTTTAGGGTTTAGGTGTAGGTCAAAAAGTGAAAAACGCAAAACATGGAGATACACGATTTTTACATGACATCAACAGCCATGCTGAAGGACCCCTAACCCCCAGCTGTATTCGCCACACCCCAAACCAGCATTACTGTCTTACTGTAATTTCAAAACCCCATCATTAACATAGTTCTCTGGGCGGAGGGATATTAATATTGCGCACACAGTAATGCAATCCAAGCGAGGAATGTGACTGTTATGCATCTGCATCATGCAATGGCTTTGCAATGCGCCTGGTAAACATACTCCTCCCAGGCTATTTTGACCGGGGGTGGCCGCTCTGATGCCTGTCGTGCATCGCTGTATGGCAGCGGCCTGGCAGCAAGACCTTTTAAAAGAGCACCCACCTGTCTGTCTGACATGCCTCAGTTTGTTTTCATGCATGTTGTTTACAGGCTGTGTCTCGAGAGCTCGAGTGGGGAGATTTATGAGTTAACGACTTTATGGCTTTATTATGGGCCCAGACATGGATTACTGCAGCGCTCAGAAGTCATGGATGCCAATAGAATAGAACTTTCTGGAGCAGATACACATGATCGGCACCGTGCTGCCTAATGCCAGGCGTGGGCTAGCAGAGGGGTATAAAGCCCCCCAGCAGTATTGAGCTGTGGAGCAGTGGAGGAACTGTGTTCTCTGACATGATGGATGGTGGAGCTCCATTCAAAAATCCAAAATAACCAAAATTTTGAGGGTTCTGAGTTGTTGTCGTTAAATGCAATCAAACCCTCACAGCAATGCCCCCCTCCAAATCAGTCTAGCAGAAAGCTTCTTCTTTAGACAGTAGAGACAGTTACTCCACCAAGAAGCAGGATCTGCTCTTTTAATAGCCTTGATTTCAGAAGAAACAATGAATGAGCAGGTGTCCCAATACTTTTGTCCAAAGAGTGAGAGACACCCCTTCTAATCTAATAAATGCATTCAGCTACTTTGAGTTGCACCCATTGCTGACACAGATGTGAAAATGCACACACACACACACACACACACACACACACATACAGCTTGTCTAGTCACTGTAGAGAGGTACTGCCAATAGAATAGGACTCTCTGTGAATCGGGAGGACAGCAGTCCGGGTCTCCGCGATGTCCTGTGGTACTGCTCAGTTCCGTCCATATCTGTCAGCTATCCCTCCCCCATATCACTTAGTTGTGCTGCTGGCTGGCTTTATCGGGCGTCTGCTAGCTGCTACGCTTTGGGTGCCCAGTGACGGGGCATCAGCGGCATGTCGAAAAGAGGCGGTGGCTGGAGGAGGCGGAGAAGGACATTTACGGAACCTATACTGAGGTCCAAACCGGGGCTGTCCACTGTACCGCTACACCCCTAACCTACAGGCCGGAGACTTGTTTACAGATGACAGCAAAAGCAACTGCTTGCAGTGTGTGGCTGGCTGGCACATAAGGCTGCACGCCTGGCAGGTCTCAGTCCAAACTAATTGTGTCTCACAGCGGTGATGTCTCATTCAGCTGTGTCCTTCTCCATGCCATTCACGTTTCACTGCGGATTTCTCCCCTGCATACCATTAAAACACTCCCCTTCTCCCTGGGGTTCAGAGTCATATGAGGAAAACAGCAGACGACAGGGTTGTAAAATCTCCCTTTCAGGTTTACTACATGTCCAAATGTTTGTGGACACCCCCTTCTAACGAATGCATTGAGATACTTTAAGCTGCACCCATTGCTGGCACAGATGTGCAAGTGCACACACACACACATACACACATACACACGGCTTGTCAAGTTCTTAACATGAATCTATTGGCACCATGCCTAATGCCAGGCCTGCGATAGAGGGGTAGCTATAAAGCCCTCCCCCCCAGCAGCATTGAGCTGGGGATGATGAGGTGGGGTGGTGATCATCCAACATCCTGGCCTCAGTAACGCTCATGCAATCAAATCCTCACAGCAGTGTTCCTCCAAAATCTAATAGAAAGCCTTCTTCTCTGGATAGACCCTGAAAGGGTCAACTCTTTTTAATACCCTTGATTTCGGAAGAAATAATGAATGAGCAGGCGTCCCAATACTTTTGTCCTCATACTGTGAATGGTGGAGCCGTTTCTTTTAGATCTAAGATTTTTCGGCATGCATTACCCAGCTAGCATGTCCACGTGGGGCCCGTGTGGCACCGCATATGGATGCCTACCAGGGTCAGTGATGGGACCAGAAGGGATAAAGCATGGGCCTCATGTGCACTGCATACAGGGCCTAGATGGGACCCTTGTAAGATTAAGGTGGGCTGTATTGATGGGGCCCATTTGGGAAGCCCAACTGGGTCCCAGTAACAACACATGTACAAACCCACTCAGAACCCAGGCCCACCTGAGCATGTCGGACACACCCCTCAGTCTCGCCCGTGTCTCCTGGACACACCCTAAATACATCTCATTGCCTTTGGTGTGTTTTGATGACGAGTCAGTTCTGTCTCTATCTGACCGCTAAAGGGGTCAGTGAGCTGCAGCTGCACAAACAGCAACAAACACACCTCAAACAGCTGCTCACACACACACACACACACACACACAGCAGGGTAGGAATGAGAAACAACAGCTGAAGTGAGAGAGAGAGAGAATGAGCAAGAGTGAAAGAAGGAGAGAGAGTGAGAGAGTTAGCAAGAGCGAGAGCAAGAGAGAAAGAAAAGGGTGTGAGAAAAGGAGAGAAGCGAGAGAGGGAAAGCGTGAGAGACAGAGAGATAGCGAGACCAAGAGAGAGTGAGAGAGTAAGCAAGAGCGAGAGCAAGAGAGAAAGAAAAGTGAGAAAAGCAGAGAGAGAGAGAGAACAAGAGAGAGAAAGAAAGCGAGAGTAAGAGAACGAGAGAAAGAGACAGAAAAAGCGCGAGAGAGAAAGAAAGCGAGAACGAGAGGAAGAGGGGAAGAAACAGTGAGCGTGAGAATAGGAGAGAAAGAAGCAAGAGAGAAATAAAGGACGCGAGAGCGAGATAACGAGAGAGAAAGAAAGAGTGAGTGAGAAAATGAGAGAGATAGAGAGCAAGAGAGAAAGAAAAGTGAGCGTGAAAAAAGAAGAGAGAGAGAGAGAGAACAAGAGAGAGAAAGAAATACAGCGAGAGTAAGAGAACGAGAGAAAGAGACAGAAAAAGTGGCGCGAGAGAGAAAGAAAAGTGAGTTTGAGAAAAGGAGAGAAGCAAGAGAGAGAGAGCAAGAGAGAAAGAAAAAGTGAGCGTAAGAATAGGCGAGAGAGAAGCAAGAGAGAAAGAAAGATGGAACGCGAGAGAGAGAGACAGAACAAGCGAGAGAGTAAGAAAGCAAGAGTGAGAAAACGAGAAACAGATGGAGAGAGCAAGAGCAAGAGAGAAAGAAAAAGTGAGCGTGAGAATAGGCGAGAGAGAAGCAAGAGAGAAATGAAGAACGCGAGAGCGAGATAACAACAGAGAGAAAGAAAGCGAGAGTGAGAAAACGAGAGACAGAGAGAGCTAGAAAGAGAGAGAGAGAGAGAGAGAAAGAGAGAGCGAGAGCGAGAAAGAGAGAGAGAGAGAGAGAGAGAGAGAAAGAGAGAGCGAGAGCGAGAAAGAGAGAGAGAGAGATGCTGAGGGAAAGTCAAAGCCCTCCACCAGTCTTTCGGAGTCTGAATCTGAACCGCTGAGGCCTAACAGTCCAGGATCTGCTTCACCGGCCTCAGTGCCTCCGTTAGAGCAGCTCTCTGCAGAAGCTGAGCTGGAGGCTGAGCTCCCTCTGTCGGTACTGATTACACCCGAACTACCACATGCCTCAGTGTCCACCACTGCCAGCCACAGCGGACCAACTCTGCAAACCTACGGGCCTTAGAAGAGGCTGTGAGAGAGTGACCCTGATACCTGACCCAATCCCCAGCAGAACAATCTCCAAACCCCTACAGCAACACCAGGCCTAACACATTCACACACACACACACACACTCCTGCCTTCGGTTCCCCATTTACCAGAACCCCCACATTCTTCAGTAAAGACTTGGTTCTATATTCTCAAAGAACCATTTATGTTCTTTGTTCTTTGGGTTCTTCACATTGCTGGAAACCATTAGGAAGCCAAATAAGTCAAATATGCTTAATTTCAGGACTATCTAGAACCCGTTTGGCTCAGAATCTGCAGAACTTCCTAGAAATGGCTGTTTGTTTGCCGCAGTCTTCCGTCCTGTGGATGGTGGGAGTTTGACTGACGCCCCACAGCCACCTGTGGCTCTCATGTTAGTCCAGGCTATTTTTTACCACCAGATCCCCCAAGTTACTTCTCTTGGAGGCCTTGTTTTACCGCCCCGGAGATCCCCTGGTCAGTAGACTCCACAGAAACACACGGTTGTCTTCATATCTGTGGTTTAATCAAACTTGAGACGAGGCTAGGGGTCATCTACTGTGTCCAATCGGTCCACAGACACAATATCAGCTCACTGCTCATATGAGAATCTGGAACTCTGGAGGAAGCCCAGTCCAGCACACAGCAGCATGGTGTAGGGTGTAAATGCTCCACCTGAGAGCATTCCTGGGAAAAGAGCATGCAGAAATACTCCCCAACTTTCCCCAACACGAAAACAAGCGAGTCTGTCCACTGCCTACCTGAAGAGTGTAAAAGGGACCAGCTGACAGCCACGACGTCTCTTATCCACAGGCTGAGGGTCATCTGGACTGCTCATGCTCGAGCCGGGGTCTGGCCAAAAAAAGCTGGTGCTCATGTCTACGAGGCTTTACGGTAACTGACCCGCATTTCTAACGCCGCTATGTTTGCAGATTTGAGAATTTCCATTCAGAAAGGCTGCTAAATTTATGCCCCGGCAATAAACGTTTGCATGACCAATGGAGTGGTCACATTAAAGGGCCTTTTATTAACCCATGGTTCTTTATGGAACCACCAATGGTTCTTCTTTACCTTCACCTTACACCTACAGGAGCTTTTATGACCTCCCAATCTCCCAAGCAATAGGCCTTAATATGCAGTGCACTGTGTGGACAAAAGTATTGGGACACCTACACATTACAACTACAGGAGCTTTTGAAAATGAGATCCCATTTGAAAAACATAAGCATTAATATGGAGAACATTATGTGGACAAAAGTATTGGGACACCTACACATTACAACTACAGGAGCTTTTGAAAAACATAGGCATTAATATGGAGAACATTATGTGGACAAAAGTATTGGGACACCCTATGCATGACACTTATAGAAGGTTTCATGACCTCCCTTTTTAAATCCATAGACATGAATACGGAGCACTGTACGTGGACAGAAGTATTGGGACACCTACACATTGCACCTACAGGAGCTTTTATGACCTCCCAATCTTAAGCAATAGGCCTTAATATGCAGTGCACTATGTGGACAAAAGTATTGGGACACCTACACGTTACAACTACAGCAGCTTTTGAAAATGAGATCCCATTTTAAAAACATAGGCATTAATATGGAGTACATTATGTGGACAAAAGTATTGGGACACCCTACCCATGACACCTATAGGAGTTTTTATGGCCTATCTTTCTAAATCCATAGAGATTAATATGGAACATTCTATGTGGACAAAAGTATTGGGACACCTACACAGGAGCTTTTGCGACATCCCATTCTAAATCCATAGAAATTAATATGGAGTACTCTGTGATGACAGAAGTATTGGGACACCTACACAGGAGCTCTTACGACATCCCATTCTGAATCCATAGACATTCATATGGAGTACTCTACGTTGACAGAAGTATTGGGACACCTACACATTATAACTACAGCAGTTTTCATAATCTCTCATTCTTAAGCAATAGGCTTTAATATGCAGTACACTATGTGGACAAAAGTATTTGGACACTTACATATTACAACTACATGAGTTTTTATGTGATGCCATTTTAAAACAAAGGTTTTAATAGGGAGTACATTATGTGGACATTTACAGCCGATTTAGGCACGATTTCAGTTTTCATTTAGACTAGAACACACACACACATACACACACACACACACTCCAGTAGCTCTGGCAGGCTGCGGGGAAGAATGCAGCGTGGCTCTTAGAGGGTCGGCAGCAGTAAGTGACTGAATATCATATTTCCGCTCTGTTTGTGTATAATGTATTTACAGCTAACGACCTCTTCCGCCATATTCAATACGAGGCCCCGTCCCCTCGTCCGGAGGCCTCGTCTAGCCGAGACTTTCTCGTGGGAAGATGCGTAATGGAATATTTAGACTGGAAACCATTTAGCCTGCTGTTTATTGTCCTATTGCTTTTCTATTAGGCCTTACTGGAGATTTACTGTGGGCCTTTTAAGGAAGAACCACTTTTGGTTCCATTAGGAACCCGTCATGTGGGTGTGAGGAACCTGTTAAAGGTTTAAAGTCTCAGACTAATATGGAGTAAACTATGTGGACAAAAGTATTGGGACACCTATACATTACACTTACAGGAGGAGTTTTATGACCTCCCATTCTAAATCCATAGGCATTAATATGAAGTACACTATGTGGACAGAAGTAATGGAACACCTACACATTGCACCTGCAGGAGTTTTATGACTTTTCATTTTAAATACAAAGGCATTTTATAGAGTACCTTATGTGGACAGAAGTATTGGGACACCTGCATATTGTATCTACAGGAATTTTTATGACACTCCTTTCTAAATTCACAGGCATTAATATGGAGTACACTACAAGGGCAAAAGTATTGGGACAGCTACACATTGAGCCTACAGGAGTTGTTATGACCTCCCATTCTAAACCCATAGGCACTAAAATGGAGTACACTACATGGACAAAATTATTGGGACGCCTGCTAATTTCTAATTTCTGCAGTTGGAGCTCTGCAGTTATCGAGTCAGCAGAGCGTTGGAGACTTTTCGGCACTCTTCTACAGCATCGCTCAAAGAACCCTTTGTACTACCTTCATTTTCAAGAGTGTATTCACATTATATCAACTCATTTAGGAGCTCGGTCCGTCAACTAAAGGAATATTAGATCCACTTTATAAATCTGAGAAGATCTTTGAGTTCCCTAAAGGGCTCCGAATGAGAAAACCATATTTTTCCATGGTCGGATCAAACGCAGCTTGGAAAAGTGCATAAGACATGCTTTGATTTTACTGTGGATTCATGTTTATTTAAAGGTGCTGTCAGATTTCAGTGTCTGATGTGTTACAAACAGAATGGATAATGTCCAGATTTTGCAGTTGAGATCACTGAGTGAAAAAACAAATGTAAACAAGCAGCAAACTGATCAATAAATAAATAAATAAATAAATGAATAAAAATATACAGTCACTACTCCACCAATTAATAAAGTAGTAAATCTGCAGTTTTATTAAATAAACATGAAAATCTATATTTTAGAAGGTTAAAAAACACAATAATTTAAATAGCAGAATAGAAAACCAATCATTTTTGATAAGAACAGACTTTAGAACCTCCTGCAGTTACACCACTGTTCCAGGAGATGGCGATATGAGGTCAGGCTTGCCCTTCAAGCCTCCAAAGAGTCTGCGGAAGCTCCCATCCCAGTCCTAAGGCCTTAGCAACCATCTAAGCACCTTGCAATACCAGTTGATACACTATGTGGACAAAAGTATTGGGACATCCACACTTTACACCTACAGGAGTTTTTAAGACTCCTATTCTAAATCCATAGGCATTAATATGGAGTATGTTATATGGACAAAAGTATTGGGACACCCTATACATTGCACCTAAAGGAGTTTTTATGACCCCCCCCTTTCTAAATCTATAAGCATTAATATGGGGTATGCTTATATGGACAAAAGTATTGGGACACTATACATTGCACCTACAGGATCTTTTATGACTCCACTTTCTAAATATATAGGCATTAATATGGGGGTATTCTTATATGGACAAAAGTATTGGGACACCCTATACATTGCACCTCCAGGGGTTTTTATGCCCCCCCCCTTTTCTAAATCTATAGGCATTAATATGGAGTATGCTTATATGGACAAAAGTATTAGGACACCTCCCTGGAACAGTTTTACACATGTGGCAATGGCTCGGAATGAAACACCTGAATTCAGTGACTAAGAGGGATGTCCCAATACTTTTGCCATCTTCTCAATTCCTGGGTCTTCCAGACCACGACCCGAAAATGTAGTCCAATAAATATTCTTTATGAACGCATCAGTTCTTTGTTTAATGCACTCGCCAAAACATTAAACCCAGAAGATATAGTGCAGCCCTAGTTTAGAGTTCTGCAGTTCCTCCTAAAAACACAGAGCGAGAGCAAGTTTCTCCTAAAGCCTTCCTCATTACACTCAGATCCGTCCAGATGGTCTGGATCAAGTGCGTGCTTTTGGCTCTTTGGCTGAAGAGCCAAAATCCCTCCATTCAGGAAATTTAGACTCACCGTTCTTCAGCATAGCTGGCAGTTTCCCTCTCCAGGATGAAGAGACACTTCTTCTCAATATTCCTGTGCTTTATGGGGAACCCGAGATATTTATTCAGCTAAAGCATGGTGCCACATGTGGAATGGCCGTTAATTCTGCTCTCTAGCGACAGCGTGGCTCAGTCTCAGTCAACAGAAACCTGAAATATGGAGCCTGGAGCCTGGAGCCAAGAGCCAAGGAGAAGATGCTCAGCCGTGTGGATCTCTGGATTGATTGTCCAATATGTGTACCATCAGATGGGGTGAGAATTTCCATTTCCAGGCTGGTGGTTTGTTGCATCTAGGGGCGTCAGTGTGATCGCTGGGACCTTGGTGTCTCCATTAACATTAGTGTCATCTGCCAAGCTACCACGGTTCCCCAACTCCACTGCTCCAGAGCGCCCTCCACCCACCTGGAGAGAGCACGGCCAATTGTGCTCTCTCTGTCTCCGGACACTGATGGCAAAACACTGGCCTTGTTAGCTTTGCTAGTTAGTCATACACTACATGGGCAAAAGTATTGGGACACCTGCTCATTCACTGTTTCTTCTGAATCAAGGGTACTGAAAAGAGTGGATCCTGCTTTTGTTGGAGTAACTGTTTCTACTGCCCAGGGAAGAAGGACAAGCATTGCTGCGAGGATTTGATTGAATTCAGCAACAAGAGTGTTAGTGAGGTCCGGATGTTGGAGGATGATCACCACCCCACCTCATCTTCTCCAACTCTTCAAAAGTACTGGATGGAGCTCCACCATCCATCACTCCAGAGAACACAGTTCTCCCACTGCTCCACAGCTCGACCCCACTATACCCACGCCTGGCATTAGACGGCATGATGCCAATGAGTTGATCATGTTGATCTGCTCCAGAAAGAGTCCTATTCTATTGGCAGTACTTCTTCTCTACAGGGACTAGATAAGCTGTTTGCTTGTATCTGGTTCAACAGTGGCTGCAATGTAATATATTGGGGTGTCCACAAACTTTTGGACATGCGTGTATATGTTTGCGTGTAAAAAAAAATTTACAGGAGAAGCCAAAAACCTTCCGAACTTTCAATGGAAGTCAATGTAAAGAGATTTAATCGCAGGTCATTTTGGAGCATTTCTATTGGTCCGTTCTTAATGACATTCAGACGCAATGGAAAGAAAAACTGCCTGATTCATATTATGTCAAAAAGTTGAAAACGTGAAAATTGTCATATATTCTAATATACGCCACATATCTGCTTGTATCCGTGCAAAGTTACACATCTAAACGAACTTAATAGGCCGTTCTTTTTTAACTGGGACGAAATATCACGCCGAAATCCCCTGTAAGCCGCCGCTAATCCCGGCACATGCCTCAGCAGTGGAAGCCAGTGTGGCAGGCAGGCCTTTATTTACTAACCTTATTAAAGTTTCTGACCCACAAAAGCTCAGCGCTCGCTTTGCAGAGCGCAGCTGAAGTCGGCGGTAATTAACTGTTCGTTTGAAATGAGTCTGAAATCGTTTTGCCGTGTTTATTTTTGCTCCTGAGTGTTCCGACTGGATTTAGCACAATGCAGCGCGCCGGTGCCCAGATTTCCGAAGGCCATCTGCAGGAGCGCGAGTGGCAGGGCCAGATTACAGCAGCGATGCTGTTTGCGGGGCCACAGTTTGGCAGAATTCTGCACACAATCCAGAGCAAACACACAAACACACACACTCAGATGAAAGGCCCAAGACCCCTGGGACCCTGCCGTAGGGTCCGCTGAGGTCCGGCCCGTAATTGATTTCTCTGAATGCAGCCGCTCTCGCTCTCCTTCAGCCCAGCAGTCTTTCGGTGTTCCGGGTCGGTGGGTCTGCAGGCCGTAGGTGACGCAGGTTGTGTTGGGAAGATGGACCTAATCATTTATGCATAATTAATATCACACCATAATTAGCTCCATTAGACTCGTTAAAATACTGGATGTGCCTCGGACCTGGGTAGTGCGCCCCCTAGAGGTTGATCATCCGGTTCTGCTGCCTCTGTAACTCCGCCCTGATTGATGAGGTAATAGAGAGGATTATTCCCTCTGTTAGGTCACGGTGGGCGGCGGCTGTCTCGGGTCCTGAACTGCAGTGTTTAGAGCCCAGTTTAATTAGATTAAAACGAACACAAACACACACACACACACACACACACACACACACACACACAGCAGCTTCTACTGCTCAACCTAACCCGTCCTTTACTCCAGTCTCTCCCTCTCTCTCTCTCTCTCTCTCTCTCTCTCTGTCTCTCTCTCTCTCTCTCTCTCTCTCTTTTCCTACTCTTTCTCTCTCTCTCTCTCTCTCTCTCTCTCTCTCTCGCTCTCTCTCTCTCTCTTTTCCTACTCTTTCTCTCTCTCTCTCTATCTATCTAGTCTGTCTCTCTCTCTCTATCTTTTTTATCTAGTCTGTCTCTCTCTCTATCTATCTATCTACTCTCTCTCTCTGTCTCTCTCTCTTTTCTATCTATCTACTCTCTCTCTGTCTCTCTCTCTCTCTCTTCCTACTCTCTCTCTCTCTCTCTCTCTCTCTCTCTCTCTCTCTCTCTTCCTACTCTCTCTCTCTCTCTCTCTCTCTCTCTCACTCACCTACTCTCTCTCTCTTTCTCTCTCTCTCTCTCACACACACACTCGTCTCTCTCTCTCTCTTGTGTATCATCTGCTCACTCTACCTGCACTCTTTCATTCTGTCTCTCGCTCATTGGCTCTGTGGCTCTGGCTGAATGTGCCACATCCCCCTCCATCTCCCCCTCCCCCTCCCCCTCCTCTCCTCTCCCAGTCGTTTGCATCACTACTTTATTAGACGATGTTCCCCTCTCCGGCTGTCTGGTAGGGTCAGCACTCTGGACGCCGGCTGCTTGGGCAGGCATATGTAAATGAGTTCATGGTTATGACATCACAACCACAATGAATCCAAAACAGGACGCTTGTGGTCTAGGGAGCGAGTGGCATGTTTTGTAATCTGTAAAGTGTTAATATAGCACCTCCAACTATCAATCCAACTCGTTAATTAAATGATGGGCCCTATAATGAGGACCACTGGGACCACCGGGACGACGTTGCCAATTAGAGCTGCTTGTTTTCTGCAGGAGATGAAAGTGTCATTCTCCTCTGTACGAAGCCTAATCGCTGGAGCCACCCACGACCTGGTGGGCCCAAAAAAAGCCATGTTCCTAAAATAGGCCCGGTGTAACACACCTTGGGATGTCGAAGCGGGCCCAGCTGCTTGTGGGTCACGTGAGCGTGACATCAGGGCGCACGCGAGGCTCGGATTGGCCCGGGCCTCGGGTCGTCTCAGCGTGGCGTGTGGAGGTGCGAGAGTGGACGCTGTAAGCACCGCTGAAGTCCTCTGCTTATGTAAAGCCAAAAGGCTTCTGCAAATAGGCTGCTCCCACAGAGAGAGTAATTGGCGTAGCATCTCCGGGCGAGAGCGCGAGAAAAATGTCTCTGCATTTTGCTGCCAGCGCTCCGCAGGAAGGACCCACTTCCACGAGCCAGTGGACCACAGCTTGAGCTTTGCTGCGTGGGTCTACTGGCAATTTCCATCTCCGGCGAACCTTCCAGGCCAGTCAGACTGACAGGGAGAGTCACACACAGTTATGTGCTGTGGATCAACAGACCTAGCCGGAAATGTACTCTAAATACTGGCCAATTTATTAGAAACACCTCCTAGTACCTCCACTAACCGGCCACTTTATTAGAAACACCTCTTTGTACCTCCACTAACCGGCCACTTTATAAGAAACACCTTTTTGTACCTCCACTAACCGGCCACTTTATTAGAAACACCTCTTTGTGCCTCCACTAACTGGCCACTTTATTAGAAACACCTCTTTGTACCTCCACTAACCGGCCACTTTATTAGAAACACCTCTTTGTGCCTCCACTAACTGGCCATTTTATTAGAAACACCTCTTTGTACCTCCACTCACTGGCCACTTTATTAGAAACACCTCCTTGTACCTCTGCACACTGGCAACTTTATTAGAAACACCTCCTTGAACCTCTGCACACTGGCCACTTTATTAGAAACACCTCTTTGTACCTCCACTCACTGGCCACTTTATCAGAAACATCTATCTTGTTCTTCTCTCACTGGCCACTTTATTAGAAACACCTCACTTTTGCTGCAACTGGCCACTTTATTAGAAACACCTCCTTCTACCACCTTTTACTGGCCACTTCATTAGAAACACTTCCTTGAAACCATAAGGAGGTGTTTCTAATAAAGTGGCCAGTGCATGGGGGTGTTTCTAATAAAGTGGCCAGTGTGCAGAGGTACAAGGAGGTGTTTCTAATAAAGTGGCCAGTGTGCAGAGGTACAAGGAGGTGTTTCTAATAAAGTGGCCTATGTAAACACACTTACTATGATATAATAGAATTCTGGTCGGTTCTTTATTCATTAGATTTATTAGAGACAATTCTGACCTTTCTTCTGCAGATTTCACTCTGAAACCACAGGCCGCCTCTGTGGAAAGGCTGCGTAGTCGACAGGAGGCCGGATGATTAGCATGACGGCGCGACCCGAGCCATGCTGCCGTTCGTGTGCCGGAGCCGGAGAGCAGCTCTTCTGATTCTCATTTAGAACAGGCGAGTTCAATCATTTATGGATCTCAGCAGAAAAAAGCCACGCTTTCAGTGTTAGCAGAGGACAGAGCCCCCGCCTGCAGAGCCCCCGCCCTCAACCTGAGAGCTCCACATCCCAGACCTGAAAGCGAGGTCCACGCTGAATCTTTAATGGAAATCACATTCCTGTGATTGTGATGCACTCCGAGAACATACTGTGGCCACGGAGGCCAGCCATGTATCCCATGAATAACTGAACGACTGAGCGCTGGGTGAGTCCCTCTCTCTTATTATCTCTCTCTCTCTGTCTCTCTCTCTGTGTCTCAGCAACAACGTTCCCATTGACCTTCTGTGCAAATCTCAAACCCTGCAGTGAAATTCATAGTAATTTTCTTATTATGGGATTCGGGCTTGTGCACAGATTTTAACTGGGACGTGTGGTTTCCACGTAGCAACAGATTTTTTACAGATCCCATTAGAAGACAGCTGTATTTGTACCTCCACTAACCGGCCACTTTATTAGAAACACCTCTTTGTACCTCCACTAACCGGCCACTTTATTAGAAACACCTCTTTGTACCTCCACTAACCGGCCACTTTATTAGAAACACCTCCCTTGTTCTTCTCTCACCAGCCACTTTATTAGAAACACCTAATTTGTGCTGCACCTGGCCACTTTATTAGAAACACCTCCTAGAACCTCAACTTTCTGGCCACTTTATTAGAAATGCCTGCTTGTACCTCCACTTTCTGGCCACTTTGTCAGAAACACCTTCTTTGTGCTGCAACTGGCCACTTTATTAGAAACACCTCCCTTGTTCTTCTCTTACTGGCCACTTTATTAGAAACACCTCATTTGTGCTGCAAATGGCCTAATCTATATTGTAGCTCCACCTTAATACCACAATGTTTCTAATAAAGTGGCCAGTTGCACCACAAATTAGGTGAGAGAAGTGAGAGAAGAACAAGGGAGGTGTTTCTGATAAAGTGGCCAGTGAGTGAAGGTACAAGCAGGCGTTTCTAATAAAGTGGCCAGTCAGTGGTAGTGGAAGGCGATATTTCTAATAAAGTGGCTAGTTAGTGGAGGTATAAAGAGGTGTTTCTAATAAAGTGGCCAGTTAGCAGAGGTACAAGGAGGTGTTTCTAATAAAGAGGCCAGTAAAAGGTGGTACAAGGAGGTATTTCTAATAAACTGGCCAGTGTGCAGAGGTACAAGACAGAGAGGGGAAAAGGTTAGCTGAATTAGTAGTAATAGTAGCAGGATGCACTAGTATGGGGCACAACAACAAGCCCCTGGTATCACCCTAGCAACCACCTGGAATACCAAAGCAACAGCCTAGCAACACTCTAGCAACCACTACGCAAGCACCCATCTACATTTACATTTACATTTACAAGTCAATATAGAGATCATAATACTCATAATACTCTTCACCCAAGTCCTCTCAGAAGAGGAGGGTCTTCAGTCTGGGTTTGAGGACAGCGAGTGTTGGACTCTGCTGTTCGGACACCCAGGGGAAGTTCGTTCCACCACTTCGGTGAAGGACAGAAAAAAGTCTGGACGCTCGTCTTCCGTGGGTCTTAAAGGATGGCGGGTCGAGCCGAGCCGTACTCGAAGCTGGAAGAGCTCTTGGTGCGGATCGGCTTTTGACCATCGCCATCAAGTACGGAGGGGCTGGCAGGTCCAGTCTTGGCTTTGTAGGCCAGAGTCAAGGTTCTGAATCTGATGACCCAGGCGTCTGATGACGGAGACGCCGTTCTCCCAGTTCCAGTCAGTGGAGCGTCAGCATGATCCTGACGCTGCTGTTTTAAGCTAAAATGCTACATCATGCTGCTAAAGATCTCTCAGGTCAGGCTATTCCGGCTGTTTTCTGTTTTCTGCCGTAATTATTCCATCCTGTACTGTTCCAACCTCACAACTGACTCATCACTTCCTGCGCCATGTCCTTGCCTGGAACACACACCTGCACTGAGGAGAGGAATAAAGGTCTCCTCCAGCGAGTCTCGGCCTGCTCGCCATGGTGGGGGTGGCGGGTAGGGTTTTGACACAGTGAGACGTGGAGCATCACCTCGCCCGGGCCGTCTCTGACAGGTAGCTTGTTAAAGCGGGACGGAGCGGGAGTTGAGAAGCCTCCAGACACACCCTCACATCCTCTCACACCTTAATCTGATCAAACCTCTCCTTAAAATCAGAGAGTGTGTGAGAGAGAGAGAGAGAGAGAGAGAGAGAGAGAGAGAGAGAGAGAGAGTGCTTTGGTGTACTCGAGGGATGGTGTTTTTGTATATTGTAAAACAACAAGGTAACACTGCTGCACTAAAGCAGAATATAGTAGCAGTTGTAATAGTAGAAGTCATAATAGTGGAAGAAGTAGTAGCAGTAGTATTAGTAGTATTAGTAGTAGTATAGTAGCAGTAGTAATAGTAGTAGTAGTATAGTAGCAGTAGAAATACAGTAGTAGTATAGTAGCAATAGTAGTAGTAGTATAGTAGCAGTAGAAATACAGTAGTAGTATAGTAGCAGTAGTAGTAGTAGTATAGTAGCAGTAGAAATACAGTAGCAGTAGTAGTAACAGTAGTAGTAGTAGCAGCAGCAGTAGTAGTAGTATAGTAGCAGCAGCAGTAGTAGTAGTATAGTAGCAGCAGCAGTAGTAGTAGTATAGTAGTATTAGTAGTATAGTAGCAGTAGAAATACAGTAGTAGTATAGTAGTAGTAGCAGTAGTAGTAGTATAGCAGTATTAGTAGTATAGTAGCAGTAGAAATACAGTAGTAGTATAGTAGCAGTAGTAGTAGTAGTACAGTAGTAGTATAGTATTAGTAGTATATTAGCAGTAGTAGTAGCAGTAGTAGCAGTAGTAGTAGTAGTAGTAGTATAGTAGCAGTAGTAGTAGCAGTAGTAGCAGTAGTAGTAGTAGTATAGTAGCAGTAGTAGTAGTATAGAAGTAGCAGTAGTATAGTAGTAGTAGTAGTAGTAGTAGCAGCAGTAGTAGTAGTATAGTAGTAGCAGCAGTAGTAGTAGTAGTATAGTAGCAGTAGTAGTATAGTAGTAGCAGCAGTAGTAGTAGTATAGTAGCAGTAGTAGTATAGTAGTAGCAGCAGTAGTAGTAGTATAGTAGCAGTAGTAGTAGTAGTAGTATAGTATTAGTAGCAGCAGTAGTAGTAGTAGTATAGTATTAGTAGCAGCAGTAGTAGTAGTATAGTAGTAGTATAGTATTAGTAGCAGCAGTAGTAGTAGTATAGTAGCAGTAGTAGTAGTAGTATAGTAGCAGTAGTAATAGTAGTAATAGTTGCAGTAGCAGCAGCAGAAAACAAACATACATAAACGTATCACAGCTTTCTTAGTATGAATCTCCATCCTCTTGCTGTGGAGCTTCTCTTCTTCCGTGTTCCCTGGCCCAGATACCACCGTCAACACGGCTTGATGTTTCACCAGTTCTGACAGGCAAGAAAGACCTTAAACACCAATCAGGAGCTGCCAAAACAGTGTCACGCAGCCCAGGACCGGCGCTGAGAGTGAGAACGCAGGAACCAACCCATATCTGACAGCATTACCATCACAGCATCACTTCAGCTGGATTCCCTTTTGTCACCAAAGACAAAGATGATAAGATAATAAGACCTTTACTGAAGCACTAGCTGGTGGTTCTCATTTCCCCTCACTGCATGTGAACTCTCTGAGAGCCTCTCCTGACTGTTCAGATCGTTACTGTACTGTATCATATGTGCAGGCTCTCCAGAGCTGAAGCTTCAAACGGCTCACTGAAACCTGCTAAAACAATACCTGATCGGTATTCAGTGCCAATTGGACATACACTATTTTACAATAGTAGAAAAGTAGTAGTAGTAATAGCAGTAGTAGTACTAGTAATAATAGTAGTAGTAGAAATAATTAGAGTAGTAGCAGATGTAGTAGTGGTGGTAGTAATGGTGGTGGTAGTAGTAGTAGGAAATATATGTATAGTATGTGTATATATATGTATAGGAGAGGTCGTAGTAGTAGTAATGGTAGTAATAGTAGTGGCAGTAGTAGTAGTAGTAGAAAAAGTAGTATAGTATTATGGAATAGTAGTAGTGTACTAGTAGTGTACAGCAATAGTTGTAATGATAGTAGCAATAACAATAGTAATAGTAGTAGTAGTGGTGATAGTTATAGTGTCAGTAGAAGTAATAAGAATACCAGTAGTAGAAGTAATAGTAAGATAGTACTAGTAGCAATAGTAACTGCGTACTATGCTAGTATGCTAGGACTACTATGATAGTAGCAGTAGAAATAGTAGCCATATAGTAGTATGAGTAGCAGTAATAGAAATAGAATAGTAGTATAGTTGTAAAGTAGTAGTAGTTATAATGATATGAGTAGTGGTAGTAATAGTGGCGATATAGTAGTATGAGTAGTAGTAGTAGTGATAATAGTAGTAGTGTGGTAATAGGATGAATAGTATAGTTGTATAGTTGTAGAAGTAGTTGTAAAAATAATTATATGAGCAGTAGTAATAATGGCTGTATAGTAGTATGAATAGTAGTAGTGACAATAGCAGTAATGTGGTAATAGGAATAGTAGTGTAGTTGTATAGTAGTAGAAGTAATAGTAATGATAGTAGTAGTAATAGTGACAGTATAGTTGTTGAGTAGTAATAATAGAAATAGTAGTAGTAATAGTAGTAGTGGCAACAGTAGTAGTATAGTAATATGAATAGTAGTATAGTTGTGTAGTAGTTAAAAAATAATGATATTAGTAGTAGTAATAGTGACTGTATAGTAGTATGTGTAGTAGTAATAGAAATAGCAAAAGTAAAAAGTGGCAAAAGTAGTAGTTTAGTATTTTGAATAGTAGTATAGTTGTATAGTAGTAGTAGTAGTAATAGTAATGATAGTAGTGTTAATAGTGGCAGTATAGTTGTTCAGTCGTAATAATAGAAATAGTAGTAATTATAGTGGTAGTGATAGTAATAGTAGTAGTGGCAACCGTAGTAGTGTAGTAATATGAATAGTAGTGTAGTTGTAAAGTAGTAGTAGTTGTAAAAATAATAACATTAGTAGTAGTAGTAATAATGGCTGTATGAGTAGTAGTAGTGGCAATAGTAGTAGTAGTAGTAATAGTAATAGTAGTCGTGGCAACAGTAGTAGTGTAGTAATATGCATAGTAGTGTAGTTGTATAGTAGTAGTTGTAAAAACAATGATATTAGTAGTAGTGATAGTGGCTGTATGAGTAGTAGTAGTGGCAATAGTAGTAGTAGTAATAGAAAAAAGTAATATTGCAGTAGTAAGAGTAGTAGTAGGAGTAACAGTAGAAGTAGTAGTAGTAGTAGTACTAATAGTAATAACAGTCATAACAATAGTGGAATTAAAGTAGTAGTAGTAATATTAACAGTATATTAATAGTAGTAGTAGTAATAGTAATAGTAGTCGTGGCAACACTAGTAGTGTAGTAATATGCATAGTAGTGTAGTTCTACAGTAGTAGTTGTAAAAATAATGATATTAGTAGTAGTAATAGTGGCTGTATGGTAGTATGACTAGTAGTAGTAGTAATAGGAAAAGTAATATTACAGTAGTAAGAGTAGTAGTAGGAGTAACAGTAGAAGTTAGTAGTAGTAGTACTAATAGTAATAACAGTTATAACAATAGTGGAATTAAAGTAGTAGTAGTAATATTAACAGTATAGTAATAATAGTAGTAGTAATAATAGTAGTTGTATAACATCTTCAGGGCTGGAGCTTCAATCATCTCTGTAAATCCTGTTAAACACAATCCCTGATTGCTTGTTCAGTGCCCATTTTACATGAACCCTCCAATGCATGACATGATCTCCCAGCTGCCCCTGCCTGTGTGCTGTCGGCTAATTGGCTGTGGTGCGTTTAGGGCTTGATGTCCACCTCAGCTGGCACGCAGGTGAGGGAAGCCTGGACCCAAATAGAAACTGCAAACACACGGCCGTTTCCAGCCTGGTCGTCCTGCTGCCAGAGCAGTCTGATTGGAGGACACTGCACACACTCCGCCTGACACTGTTAGCTTGTGGAAGCAAGATTCGGCTCCTAGTTAGTTTGAACAGTATGGTTAAAGTACGGACTCACCAGACCTTCCACTCATTTGATAACTTCAGCATTGCAGATGGCAGGCCTACTCAGGTCACTCCACTGCCCAGATCACATCTAATGAGAAATCACAGAGGTGTGTGAGTAATGAGAGTGTGTGAAGGCTTGCTTTCTCCCACACACTGATGATGGAGATCCAGCTGGACTAAATGTGGCAGCAGTGGGACACATTATCCTGATATCTGCTATGTTTTCCTTGGTGTGGAATGTTGGTAATCAAACCTCTAAGCATGGGAGGTCTTTTGGTGCGACCCCCCATGTGAGACAGCGAGAGGAGAACCTCTCTGGAGCATGAAGAACAACAGTTGAGAGGAAGCAAGACTCCAAAGGAGAGCATTAGGATGAGCCAATGTGAGGAACCAAGACCCTAAAGGAGAAGCTCCCTAAGATCATGAGGATGAACCACTGAGAGGAACCAAGACACAAAATAAGAACCACCACTAAAAAGAAGCAGGGCTTAAAAGGAGAACCTATCTATGATTATGATGAAGAATCACTAAAAAGAACCAAGACTCAAAAATAGAATCTCTCTAACAGCATGTGGAAGAACCACTGAGAAGAACCAAGACTCAAATAGAGAACCTTTCTAGGAGCATGTTGAAGAACCACTAAAAAGAAACCAAGACTCAAAAGGAGAACCTCTCTAGGAGCATATGGAAGAACCACTGAGAAGAACCAAGACTCAAAAGGAGAACCTCTCTAGGAGCATGTGGAAGAACCACTGAGAAGAACCAATCCTCCAAAGGGAAGCTATTAAAGGGTTAGAAAGAACTACTAAGAGGAAACGAGACTTGGGTTTGGGTGATGCCATGGCAACACAGTCAGCAGGGTTAATCCATGTTGCGAGCTTGTGGGACTATAGGAGGCGTGTGGAGAACAGGGAGGAACGTGCAGAAGCAGTTTCTTTAGCTCATTTTAAGGAAGTGTTAGGAAAGTCTGGAAGGCCAGAGAAGGAGCTACACGCTTAGCTGTCCTGTGTCTTCCTGGGTGGTGTTCAGCCTGGAACACAACTGCTGTGGTGCTCCTACCAGTTCTCTGCAGTGTTTTTTATGAGCTGATCCAGGCGTTCAGCACCACGGCCAGCGGCCAAGCTGAGTCTCCCTGCACACTGGCTTCTCCAAATCCCATCTGTGGGGCATGGCGAGTGCTCACACACACACACACACACAGACGTACACACACATACATACACACACACACACACACACACACACACACACACATACATACACACACACTTTGGACTTTGCTGTCCAGTGGAGTGGACTGTCTGAGCCGGCCAAGCACGACGGTGTATCCTCCTAATGTGCAGCCTATCTAACAGAACACACACAGAAGATTAGAGATTCTGCTCTACCCAGACTAGAACAACGTCCTACTTCTACTACTACAGTACTACTACTACTGTTACTACTACTACCACTACTACTATTACTATTACTACTGCTACTGTTACTACTACTACTACTACTGTTACTACTACTACTACTGTTACTACTATTACTACTACAGTACTACTACTGTTACTACTACTACCACTACTACTATTACTATTACTACTGCTACTACTACTACTACTGCTACTGTTACTACTACTACTACTACTACAGTACCACTACTACTATTACTATTACTACTGCTACTGTTACTACTATTACTACTACTACCACTACTACTACTATTACTATTACTACTACAGTACCACTACTACTATTACTACTACTACTGCTACTACTACCACCAAAACGGTACTACTACTACTACTACTACTACAGTACTGCTGCTACTACTGCCACTACAGCTATTGTTACTACTATGGCTACTACTACTACTACAAAACTACTGCCACTACTGCTACTGTGACTACTACTACAACTACAATACCACTACTACTACTACTACTGCTACTGTGACTACTACTACTACAATACCACTACTACTACTACTACTACTGCTACTGTCACTACTACTACTACAATACCACTACTACTACTACTACTACTACTACTACTGTGACTACTACTACTACAATACCACTACTACTACTACTACTACTGCTACTGTTACTACTACTACTACTACTACAGTACTACTGCCACTACTACTACTACTACTATAATCCTACTAATACTACTACAAATCTTCTACTACTACTACTACTGTGACTAAAACTATTTTACTACTGCTGCTGCTACTACTACTACTATATTACGGATATGATTACTATTATGGTACTACTACTACTACCACTACTGTTCTATTGCACTACTGCTGCTACTGTTACTACAGTACTACTGCTACTACTACTCTTACTCCTACTACTACTGCACTACAGTGCTACTGCTACAATGACACTACTACTGTACTACTGCTAATACTGCTATTACGGTACTACCACTACTATACAACCACTACTACTACTACTGCACTAGTACTGTTCTACTGCTACCACCAGCACTACTACTACAATGACTATGATCAGAAATGTAGTGTAAAGAACGTGTAGAAGGAGAAGTGCACTATGGTTCCTCATTATGCAGAATGGGATCGTTTCCAGCGTTCTGTCCAATCAACCAACAGTGTCCTACCAAAAAACAGTCCAACAGTATCTACAAGAGGACACACTGGAGGGACGGAGCTTACATATATTGAACTCTCCCTTTATCTAAATTCTTTTCCTTCACCCTTCATATGTCAGAGTCTCTCTCTTTGTCTCTCTCCATGTCTCTGTCTCTGAGCCTCGTTCATCCTCTCTCTCAGAGACAGGGCGCTCTTTCAAATGCTAATGGCCTGTCTTCTATGTGTCTTCATCTCTGTCTAACCCGAAGCGCTCTGTCACCGTTGCAGCCGGGGAGGTGAGTGTGTGTCTGTGTATCTGAAGACAGTGAGTGAGTGAGAGTGAGTTTAAGCTACTGATCAAAGGTTTGAGTTCACCTGTCATATTAATAAGTGTTGTTTTTTTATATATAAAATTATACGGTTCTAATGGTCTAATTATCTGCTCTTAGATCTGAGTGAGACATTTTTGTACTACCAAGGTGGACACTGTTGGGCTACTGAAGTGGACAAGTCTATAATATCAGGCTGGACTTCGTTGTGAGGTGGACTATTTTGGGCTGCAAAGTTTTACTGATTGTCCTACAGATCTAGACTATGCTGTACTACCAAGTTGGACATTGTTGGACCACGAATATAGACTATGTTGAAGTATGTTTTTCAACCGAGTTGGACTACAACTACCGAGCTGGACTATGTTGTCGTACCGAGCTGGACTATGTTGTCCTACTTAGCTGGACTATGTTGTTTTACTGAGCTAGAATTTGTTAAGCTACAAATCTGGACTGAGATAGACTTCGTTGTCTTACTGACTTTGAAAAGGTTGTGGTACTGAGCTATACTTACATGTACTACCAACCTGTGCTATGTTGTCCTCCTAAGCTTGACTAAGTTGCTATATTGAGCTAGTCTGTGTTGTCCTACTGGGCTGTACTATATTGTACTACTGAGCTGGACTGTGTTGTACTACTGAGCAGGACTATGTTGTCTCACTGAGCTGGACTATGTTGTGCTACTGAGTTTGACCGTTTTGTCCTACTGAGCTGGACTATGTTGTACTACTGAGCTGGAGTATGTTGTCCTACTGAACTGGACCATGTTGTCCTACTGAGCTGGACTATGTTGTCCTACTGAGTTGGACTATGGTGTTCTATTGAGCTGGACTAAGATGTACTACCGAGCTGGACTATATTGGTCTACTGAGCTTGAGCATGTTGTCCTACTAAGCTGGACTGTGTTGTACTACTGAGCTGGACTATGTTATAATACTAAACTGGACCATGTTGTACTACTGAGCTGGACTGTGTTGTCCCACTGAGCTGGACCATGTTGCCCTACTGAGCTGGACCATGTTGTCCAACTAAGCTGTACTATGTTGTACTACTAATCTGGACTAAGATATACTACCGAGCTGAACTATGGTGTACTAACAAGCTGACCTTTTTTGTCCTACTGAGCCGGACCATGTTGTCCTACCGAGATGGACTATATTAAATTACCAAGCTGGACATTGTAGTCCAAGTTGGTACTATATATTCAGAGGGACATCCTCCCTGTCCCCCCAGTTCTCTAACATGTATGTATCTATAATCTCTATTTCCAGTGTCAAGTGATACGTCAGTTATCAGAACCCTGAGAAGTTGTATGATCTGACACAGTACATGTGTGCGAAGAGCTTTCACAACTATCGCAATTTTATACATGCATGCTCTTTCTCATTCCGTTTAGACCATTATCCATCTCCCTCTGACTCCTCCTCCTTCAAAACCTGGTTTAATAGGCCATCCATGAGACAGATGAGCCTCTAAATGCCTATCTCGCTCTCTCCACACTGCACAATAGCTTCACCCCACTGACCTGGCAGTAACCCCCCCACCCCCACTCTCCATCCCACCGTCATCACCTGCCGCAAATACCTGCCCAACATCCGACTGACCTTTCCCTCTCTCCTGGCTGAAAGAAGTGGCCAAACCGTCAATTATTCCTCTCTCGCTCCTTCAGTTCTTGAGCATGCCTTATTTACGAGGCTGCAGGACGTGGAGGCGGGGCTGTAATAGGCTCAGATATCGGGGCTGAGAGCAGTGCAGGTGTCTGTGAGGGTTTTCAATCAAAGCCTGGGCCTTGGCTGAGGCCCTGACCAATGTGGTTTATAGAATCCGAAATGAGGAGGAGGAATATGATGGGGGAAATTGCTCTGCAGCAGGTTGTTATGGCTGTAATAAAAACATCAGCTTAATCTGTTCTGGCTTCTGACTTAATTGTGCCCCATTTTGGTCTTGGTCTTAATTCTGACTTGCTGTGTCCTAAATAAGACTGAATGTGTCCTGGTTTTGGTCGTGACTAAGACTTGATGTGATCTGGTCTTGGTATTGAAAGAGACTCAATCCATCCCGGTCTAACCCTTGACTCAGACTCTTCCCAAACCGGAATTAAACCTTTTCATGGACTATTTTTCTTTCAAAATGCTTTGTAGTCCAGTACTAGGCTTAATCCACGCCTGGGAAACCGGCTATATGTGTCCTGGTCTTGACTCAGACTCAACTACTACAAAGTCTTGGTCTTGACTCAGACTCGATGTGTCCTGGTCTCTGTCTTAACTCAGACTCGAATACCACAAGTCTTGGTCTAGACTCAGACTCGATGCGTCCAGGTCTGAATCTCGACTCGAACTTAACCACTACAAAATCTTGGTCTTGACTCAGACTCGATGTGTCCTGGCCTCAGTCTTAACTCAGACTCAACCACTACAAAGTCTTGGTCTTGACTCAGATTCTATGTGTCCTGGTCTCAGTCTTAACTCAGGCTCAACTACTACAAGTCTTGGTCTTGACTCAGACTCAATGTCTCCTGGTCTCAGTCTTGACTCAGGCTCAACTACTACTTGAAATTAGCGACATAGTCCTCCTGATTTTGGTTTGACCTCAGACTCAATGTTCCCTGGTCTTGATCTTGACTCAGACTCGATGTGGTACACGTGGACAACTGCTGTCCTGGGGTCATACAGCAACTACACAGCTGAGCTCATTAAGTTTCGAAATTGTCCAGTGAGTGGAAGTACAGTTGGAGCCAGTTTTAATACAAAGTGTCACAAAGATCCCTGAGTCTGGCTTGACGTATGATTTTAGGAACTCAAACTGTACGAACACACGTTGCTGAGTTTCTTAAGATGTGTTTAATGAGGGATTTGAGGGCTCTTTAGAGGTCGTAGCGCTCTGTATGCTGAGCAGAGTTAAGCTAATCTCATATGCAGTGCTGTGTCTTATTGCCTTTGACTTGGAAAGCAATAAACCCGAAAGCCGCGCATCCTTCAACGCCTTCCCATAAAGCTTCACTGGGGAGATTTCCATCTTTAATTTAATTGATCAGATATACAGGTGGGAGCTAGGAGAGCTTTGCTTTATCATTTCAGACTTGGGAGCACATTTAGGTTTCGCACCTCAGGGTAACCTTTTCTGTACAGTTTTATGTCCTGAGAAATTCTGAAAAATCATCTTGGCCTTGACCTGGACTCGATGTCTTCCAGTCTTGGTCTATGTAAGGTTCTTTAGGGAAGCAAGGGAGGTTCTTCTAGGAATAGCACTGCACTGCACTGAAGAAGAGCCTTTTCAGGACCCTCAGTACAGTGAGATGAGGCGTGGGCTAGCCTGGTTGGTGTTAGAGGTCACGTTAGCGCTGAATGAGACTGATCAGGCGAGGCATATGGAGAATCCGGCTGTTCAGCTTCTCTCCCTGCTGGTTTCAGCTCTGATCTGTGTCAGAGCCGTGATTGAAGCTTTTGATGTTGACCTAAATATATGCTAGAACTTCTCTCAAAGCTAGGCTAGCTGAACTACTTTCGTAGTTTGAGGGCTGGAGGTGCATTTCCTGGAGGGATTCTTTATCTGTGCTTATTCGGGGTGTGATTCGGTGTTTTGTACATGTCTTAGATATGTCCTCATTTTTGTTTGTGGACACCCCTTCTAATGACTAGTAGCGTTCAGCTACTAGTGGGCTAGAGGGGTATAAAGCCCCACCCCACCCCAGCAGAGAGCTGTAGAGCAGTGCTCTCTTTTTTAAATTGGGTATGAGGTAACTACCTCCTGTTGCTGTCAATGCAATCAAATCCTCACAGCAATGTTCTTCCTCTAAAATCTAGTAGAAAGTCTTTCTCCCTGGACAGTAAAGACAGTCACTCCAACAAATGCAGGATGAGCTCTTTTCAATAGCCTTGATTTCGGAGGAAACCAATGAATGGTTGTCAATGCAGGTGTCCAAATACTTTTGTCCATTTAGAGCATTTTAGCGTCCGCAAAATGTGACACAGGTTTCAGTGGTCAGTCATGAGTGTCATAGTAAAAGTGAAGGGCTCTCATGAGTGTCAGGCATTTGCACAAAATGGACAAAAGTATTGGGACACCTCACAGGCTTTCCGCTAGATTTTGGAGGAGCATTGCTGAGAGAAACCCATCCCCAACTACCCAAGCCATCCTAAAAATACTGGATGGAGCACCATCCATCATTCCAGACAACACCGTCAGCTCAATTCTGCTGGGGGGGCTTTACACCCCACTAGCCCACGTCTGGCATTACGTGGCATGGTGCCAATAGGTTCATGATGTTTGTCTGCTCCAGAGAGTCCTATTCTAATGGCAGACCTTCTCCACAGGGCCTGTGGAGACATTGTGCATTTGCATATATGTGCAAAAATGTGTGCAACTGAATGCATTCATTAGAAGGGGTGTCCACAAACTTTTGGACATCTAGGGTAAATACAGTGTGACATTTTGGGGCACATTTATACTGAGTGTGAATAGTAGCCACCAGCTAGCACTGTTAGCAGCATTAGCGCTGTTACTTTAAGATCTTAATGGACATATGGAGGACTCCGGTGGGGGGTGGAGGTGGGGGGGTGCAAAAGTACACAGGGGTCAAGCTGCTGGACCGTACCTTGAGAAGGCCAGTGTGGAAGTGATAGAGAGAGAGACTGAAGGAAGGTACATCTGAGACTGTGTGAGAGTGTGTACGCACATACACACAAAGGCCCACAGAGGCCTACTAATGTGTGTGTGTGTGTGTGTGTGTGTATGTGTGTGTGTGTGTGTGTGTCTACACAGGCTTCAAACACAGGCGCTCAGGGCGTGTGCTGTGCGTGCTGCGAGTGTGTGAGCGGACTGCTAAGCTCTGCTGAGCTTTCTGATGAATAATTCACGCAGGACGCATCCTCCCATTGTCTTCACGTGCCGCTCGAGGTGCCCAGGGTGGTCCGTCCTTCACCTCTGACCAGACCGAGTTGCCCGGGAGGCCCGGTGGACGGTTCCGCGCTGGTTGGGAGTGGTGTTCATCCATTCCTCCTGGCAGATCTGCTTTGGTCTCGTGCTTTAGTTTTACCACCCACCCGTCCTCAGCCCAGCCCTCACCCAGGAAAAGCATCCCCACAACATGATGCTTCCACCACCATGCTTCACATGTTGTTGAGGAATTTGCACTATTCAGCGGTTTGGATTCTGTGTCATCTTACCAGAAATAAAATAGATAAATAGTTATGGGGAGGAAAAGGTAAAGTACGACAGATAAATAATAATTAAATAAATGTAATATATTTGTAATATTTTTTTCTATATGTATTATTATATAGTAATTAAATAAAA